>NW_022103968.1:28370339-28391112 GCF_000313985.2 Echinops telfairi | reverse complement strand
TGAGAATAGAGCGCATTCCCACTGGTGACAACCTTATGGGTCACGATGGCGAGCGTGGGAGAGGGAGGCCGCTGACAGAGGAGCCAGGAAAGAGACTTGATCGTGGCTGGGTTCAAGGGCTGGCCCTCCTCTGCTCTGCACATCAACAGGGGACAAGAGCGCAGCGACCATGAGAAATCTAAAAGAAGGACCCGGGGCTGTTCACAGTACTACCCCGCAACTTTTCTGCCAGTTCGGGTTTTTTCAAAAGAAAACATTTAAAAACAGAAATATGGCCTTAACCTTGAAAACAGGTGCCGAGTGAGAGGTTTAAGGCCAAGGTGTAGGAAGAAAAAAATGGTACAGGAAGATGGGAACTTTTAAAACAGAAGGAGATGGATGCTAAAGAGCCCCCTGGTGGACAATGGTAAAGACCACAGGGCACCACAGAATGATGGGCGGCACCAAACAGTAATAGAGTCTCGGACTCCCTCTCAGAGCTGTGAAGCAGAATTTCCGGAATCCACACTTGGAGCGAGAATTCCCCAGGTGAGTCTGCGGAGCAGGCTTAAGAACTACTGTCCTAGATACACCAGGCCTGCAGACCAGCCTAGAACAATAGGGGAGAGGCTGACCTTCATATGGACACAACCAGCTCCCGGCCACTTCTGGCCAAACGAAGGACACCAGGCTGAAGAGGAAGCCTCAGATCCGATGGCCGCGCTGGCGAATTGAGTCTGCGGCTCCACTTCATCCACCTTATGATTTAGGGATGTGCGCAGTGTGAATTCTTGTTCCTATGAGTTATGGACTCCCTTATTTTGGATTTCGTTTTTATTATTATTTTCTTCATTTTAATAAATCATTTTATTGGGAGCGCTTACAACTCTTATAATAATCCATACATCAATTGTATCCAGCACATTTGTGCATAGGTTGCCATCATCATTTCCAAAACATTTTCTTTCTACTTGAGCCCTTGGTAGCAGCTCTTCTTTTTTCCCACCCTCGTGAACTCTTGATAATTTATTATTTTCATATTTTGTACCATGCACTGTCTCCCTTCACCCATGTTTCTGTTATATGGAGTTGATACACGTCTATCATTGTGATTGGTTCCCCCCACCTGCCCCCTACCCTCATGGTATCGATACTCTCATTATTGGTCCTGAGGGGTTTATCGGTCCTGGATTCTGTGTGTCAAGAGCCCTTATCTGTACCAGTGTCCATGCTCTGGTCGAGCCATGGATTTTGCTTTTAATTTGCTTAATAAAGTTTCCTTCTAAGAACCCTAACCTAGAGAACTAAAGCGAACAAAGACTGTGTCCATTTCCAGGCCAAAAGAGCGAGGGAAATCCAAGCTTTCTTAAGCGCTCACCAGCACAGTGAAGCCAGGCTCCAAGCAGAAGGTCGAAGACGCAGAGTGGACAGCAGGTGCCCGGGAGAGAGGCAAATGGTCTTCTTGCCCACGAATGAGGTATCATCTCGAGTCTACGGGGCGGAAACAGGCCCGGGAAGTTCAACAATGCCCAGGAGGGAGGTCGATGGCAGCGCTGGGGCCTGAATCCAGGTCGGCCCGATAATGCAACCCCTGTTCTCCCTACTCTTGGGTCTGATGCTGCTGCAGTGTGTCCCTGGGGACACTCAAGCAATCCGGGAGGGTTCAAAACCAGAGACCCCCATTTTATCGTGGATTCTGTACGGTCTATAGTACAAGAGTTTCCATTGCAGGGGGCTGCTGGGGAAGTCTTTTTCTGGTAGGGGGAAATTGGTTTGGGACCCTATGCTGTAGTCCAGTGTTTCCCATGGTGGGCGATACTCAGCACCCCTCTGGCGATTAAAAATCGTTGTTCCATGGCCCAAACTCCAGGAGGAATGGTAGGTAACTGCTTCTGTAGCCTCCTGGATTGTTCCAGCACCTCCCCACCCCCCAGAGGGAGGTATGCCCCATTTTGGGAAGCGCTGCTCTAGAGCAGGGCTCTTAAACTTTCCCCACTTGCAACCACTTTTTGCCTGAGAAATTTGCAACACGGACAAGCGCCGCCAGAAGCACTTGGGAGGTATTTTGCATTTGATTTGGAATTAGTCCTTGGTCGCTGCGCTTCAGGAAACTTCACGGTTGCTGACTTTTCCAGGACTTCCCCACATTCCTGCCGGGTCCCCACCTCTCGTTTAAGACGCTTTGCTCTGGGGCAGCGGTGGAGAACATCCAGCCTGGGGGCCTGACCACCAAGGCCAGCCAGCATCTCACGACTTTCCAAGAAGGAGCTCGCCCAACTCGCATTAGGGGTGAGGTGTTTGACCAGCATGTCCCACGAACGATGCTATCAATCTCCACGTGGGCCCTGGCAGAGAAAAGGTTCCCCACCCCTGCTCTACAGCAGCAAGTCATGGAGCGGGAAAACTAGGTGAGGTACATCACTCACTCCTTTTCTGCTTGGTGGCATCCCTGATACAGACACCCAGAGGACAGTGGCAATGTTCCCTCAGTAGCTAGAGGTGAGATAAACTCACGAGAAGATAGATCACTTAAAGGCTCCGTGCCCCTAGGATGGGTCCGACAGAAGTTATGGAAGCCACTCAGGAGATCCCGAATCCCAATGGAGACAGAAGGTAGCGTGCACCAAATTGCAGGTTGGCCTCTGACCCTTGGGTTCTAAAAGGCCCAGAAGCTCTGGCCTCAGTCCAAAGACCAGTGACGTAAACAAGGCAGGATTTTCTGAGAACCTTTCCTCCAGTGACGTTCATCCGACAAACCAAACATCACTTGCTTCACGAATCCCTACGGAGTCTGACTGCGCCCAGGGTCGCTTAAACATGCACCTCCTTCAGTTATGTTCTACGCCCAGTTGTGTTCACAATTTTTCCCATTGAGTCGGCTACTTCTAGACAGATACTATTTCCCTGAGGCCTCGTGGATCAAGGGCAAAGGGAACTTTAGGGTCTAAATGTGTTGACAGCACGGGTCTGCTGAACAGGCAGGAAGAGGAAGGGAGGCGGTTTCGAAAAGCATAGGTGACGTTAGTAACGCAAAGGTAAAGAGGGAAAAGGACACAAGAAGGAAGGAGGAACAGCTAAAAAGAGAAAAGGAGACTGAACAGAAGAGCGCCGGAGGTCCTTTCAAGCCACCTGTACAACCTCGTCTTTGCGCAGAAATGAGAGAGCCCCAGACCACTGACAGACGCAAGTTAGCTAAGCCACACAGCTGAAGGAGTGCTGGAGGCCAGCAACCGTGCTTTCTACTGCGCCGTGGAGAAGATCGAACAGAAAAGGGAGAGAGGGGGAGTAGCTTTGAAGACCCTGTTCGCTTCTGTCAATTGGTTGTGATACGAACTTTCAAGTAAACTATTTAGCCCAAGTGGGAATAGAGAGTGAGAAAAATGGGAAGAGAGAAAAGTGAGTTTATTAGACCCTGGCGTGTCTAAGATGCCTTCTTCCAAAAGCCCCCCGGAAGCGATGTCAAAGGTAATCCCTTAGCTCTTTGGAAATGAACACAATTTGGTTGGAGAAAAAAGTAGAGAAGAAATAGCGAGCTCTGTCTTTTTCATTTTGTCTGCAGCCCCAGGTGCCTGCAGGTTAGAACCGGAGTGGGAGGTAAAGAGGTGATGACTTCCAAATTCATACCAACATTTCAAAGGGGGTCCCTTGACTTTGTGGACTACAAAGCAAGTGGTCGCCCTTCAAAGGCTCTGAAGACATTAAGACTAACTTGATCGTAACTCACTGAAGTGTTGACTATGAATACCTGCCCACTTTAGGAAGCCAGAAACTTTTACTCTCACTCATTCATTCAGCAAATATTTGTTAAGCACCTACCATAAACCAGACACTCGTATAGGTATTGGAGACACAGCAGTGAAGGGGCAAAAAAGAAGAAGAAGATTTCTGCCCATGTGGATCATAGAATTCCGTTCCAAGAAATAGACTGTCTGTCTCTTCAGAACCCTTAGTCCCATGTTGTTCACTGCGGGGCTGCAGCTGGGGCTTAGCTGGTTGAGCACGAGAGCCTGGGCCCACTGTCCCCTTGTCAAGGAGGAGCATCATTGCTGAATCGGCCTGTCCCTTTCAGAGATCCGCTCGCAACGCACACTCGGAGGCTGGGAAGATTTATCATCGCTGTGGTGGGTAAATCCTTGAGGGTCTGCTCTTTAGAGAGCACGGGTCTTGGAAACACAAAGAGATATAACAAGCTGAGAAATATGAGATACTTTCATAAAATGATAGATGCCGACTAGAAAGGGGAGGGCGGTGGTTCGTAAGATTATTTCAAGTGAAGGGTTCAAGGAAGGGAGAAGAATCATCCTTAGGTTAAATTGTGAAAAAGGGGGCACTTCGGTCTAAAGAATCTCAGATGGATCAAGAAATGCACCGGTGGCTCATCAATCAAGATGGGAAGCTCTGATCTAGACTGGCAATTTCTGAAGTGTGTGGAGAAGCCCATTCACCACTCCGTGAGAAAGGGAGCGAGAGAGGTACCTCATTCTAATTTTTTTTTAAAGATGGAAATCGTACTTTATTACTAAGATCGTGTGGTAACACGTGTGCATTATTTATATGGAACATATAACCTAAGTAAAGTGAATTTCACCTTTTCCCCATTACACAAAAACTGGGAGACCACCGGAAATTCATGAGCACTGGATCTGTATCTGACAGCAAAGAGGGGAGGATCATTCGTCCTCTTCACTGGCAGAAAAGGGGAGTATTGTGTCAGGTGTGATCTTCACCAGAGCCAGGGGAGAACGGAGCCATCCCCTCTGGATTCAAGGTGATCAGGTCCACGTGGTTCTGGACTTGTGTGAGATCTATCCTGTGCTTTCTGCTAGACACTGCAGCTGCTGGTGGTCAGAACGATGAGGGTGATTGTTTTTAAAATTATTTTGCAAGGTAAAACCAGAGTTCACGTCTTTACAACTTGGCCTCACATGCCTCCCTGTGAGGCCTGAGAGGACACAGTCACCCCAAGATCCACACCTCCCTGTGGTTCAGACACAGTACCTGCTGGAGGCAGAAAGGACTCCCCTGCATTTCAGGTCCAGAGAGGGATCCCTGAAATCAACCTCAGAGATTTCCAATGTGCTGGCTGTGATAAAGGAGGCATCTAGCTGCTAGGCAGAAGTTCCCAGGCACAAGAAAAGTCCAGAAGAGGCAGCATATGAGCAACAGTTGGCTTGTGAATTTGGAGTGTAACCGTGGTCTCAACCTTCCTCGTGCCGCGACCCTTGAATCCAGTTCCTCATGTGGCAATGACCCCTCAGTCATACCATTATTTTCATTGCTACTTCATCACTGTCATTTTGCTACTATGATGAATCGGGCGACCCCTGTGAAAGGGTCGTTTGACCTCCAAAGGGGTTGAGACCCACAGGTTGAGAACCTCTGGGTTAGGAGCTAGAGAGGAGGGCAAACGAGAGAAGGCCTAGCATCTACCCTTTCTCAACTGGTAACTCCAGAGAAACCAAGAAAGCACGAGGCAACTTGCCTTGATCCATATTCCAAGGCCGCCCGAGGTGCCCAAAACACCCAACGTGCCCCTGCTTATGCCACCAGCCACCTCCCACAGTTCTCTGAGCCCACAGCTTCCTCCAATGCTCCACAGACCCTTCTGGATACTACGTTTCACTTCACCTAGGTACTTCCAGAGGATCCGACTCCCCATTCTCACCGTCCCTGTGGCCAGATACATAGGGTACTGGCTAGCCGGACTCCACACTTGGACGGCGGGCCACGCAAGTTCCTGCAGCTTCATGATCTTGTCCCGTATGCGGCAGAGCCTGACATGGCCCTCAGCCCACTGGAAAGAGAAGCTGCAAGCTTAGCGGCTGGATTTCAGGAGTATCTGGGGGTCCTGGGTCACCATCGTCCTTCTCTCTCTCCACCACAGGATGGGGCGTTCCAGGTGAACACTGGGTAGCAAATGACCATTTGCAGCCCTGTGAGGACAGCCCATCTAGCCAACTACTGAGATCGAATGCTTTACACTCAAAAGGCTACTCAACCCCACTGCCAAAGGTCCATGGTGACGATCACCATGAAATCCAATAATGTATCAGCAATCCCACCCAGTCCCTTGGCTTTAAGTATCACCCACATACTGGTGACTCAAACGTTTGTGTCACCAACACAAACCCCTCCTCTGAGCTCCAAGCTCTTCGATACAATTGCTAACCAAGCATTCCCCCTGGCACATAGCAATGATGGCTAAAAGTTAGTCTGTACCTGCCACCTCTTCCCCACAAATCTCTTCTTCCTCCAGTTTATTTCATCCCGTTCATGGGACTGCCGTCCACCCAACGTCTCAAACCAGAAACCTTCTCCATCCTTCTTTTTCAATCGGGTTACGTCCGCTTGATTTTACCTCCAAGATAGATCATACTCTCTCGACTTTTCTCCATCTCCATGGCCACCGCCCTATTTGAAGAGGCTACCATCTCTCCCCTGGATCATTACAACAGTCTCCCAACGGGTTGTCTCCTGGCTACTCCTCATTCATTCTCTGCGTAACACCGGGAACCAACTTTTAAAATCAGAAATAGGACCTTGAAATTAAGCTCATGCTTAATCTCCACCCCCACCCCCAATGACCCCTTTCATACTCAGAGTAAAATGTGAACTCCTTAATCCTGGCCCTGCCCAAAGGCTTTCTAACGACATCTCAATACTTTCCCCCTTTATCCATGTTGCTCCTGTCACACTAGCCTTTTTTTTTTTTTTTTTTTACAACTTTCCTATTCTTTTCCGCCTTAGCGCCTGTGCAAATGCTGCTCCCTATGCCTACACTGGTGCAACCGGTAAGCACATGACTACTAAGTAAAAGGTTGGCCATTCACACCCACCCAGTGACTCTCTGGGGGAAGCACTGCCCCTTGAAAATCCGATGGGCCACGTCTAGTCTGTTACCTGGGGTTGCTATGAGAGGGGAACTGACAACAACATACCCATCCCTTCTCTCTCTTCTGGGCTCAGCTGCTGACCTCTTCAGGGAGGCCTCCTTGAGCACTCAACCCAAGCAGCCTCGAGTTTTTCTTCCAGAAACCTACTGTCCTCGAGTCAATTCCCACTCATGGTGACCCCAGGGGACCGAATAAAACTGCCTTGTAAGCCTTCCAAAGCTGTAATCGTTACCGAGGTTGACTGCCACATCTTTCTCCTACAGAGCAGATGCTGGGTTTGAACCACCGTGCTACCAGGTCTCTTTTATGCCTCCTCCCAAAACACCAAACTCTCTTCCGTCAAGTTGATGCTGACTCATATCAACCTCAACCCAGTAAGATAGGGTAGAATTGCCCCCTGTGAGTTTCCAAGCCTATAACACTTTACAGGAGTAGAAAGTCCCATGTTTCTCCAACAGAGTGGCTGGTGGTTTCGAACCGCTGACCTAGCAGCCCAACGTGTAACCAGTTCACCATCAGGGATCCTCTTTGCTTGCTAGCCACTCATAATTATGTATGAATACCTTGCTGGTTTTCTCCACTAATCCATAACCCCTTGAGAGCTAGCAGTGTCTGCTCAGTGTATGTTATAAATAGTATAGTGAACCCTCGCCACTTCGCGCTTCAACTTCCGCGGCTTCACTCTATCGCGGTTTTTGCATAACAGCGCATGCTCTGTCATTACTGCCACTGATTGGCTCATACTGTACACGCTTCTGTCTGCATCGCTACGTATCGGAGCTACGTATCAGATGCATTTTTGCTTTTGTACAGTGTACTGTAATTGTTTGCGATTTTTAAGAAATTTTATCTAAGCCCTATGATGGCTCCTAAACGAGCTGCTTCTTCTAAGCCTTCTGACAATAAAAATAAGCGCCAGTGGAAGATGCTTACCATCCAGGAAAAGGTAAAACTTTTGGATATGATCAAAAATGGCAAGAAAATCGTGGAGGTTGCACGCCATTTCGACTTGAATGAGTCTTCCGTTCGCTCCATCCGTAAAGAGGAAAACAACATCCGTGCTACGGCTACTTTCACTTTCAACAAGGAAGCAAAGCGCATCGTGACAAGGAATCCTACTTCGCGGAATTTCATTTATCACGGTAGGGTCTAGAACCGATTAACTGCGATAAACGAGGGTTCACTGTACTTAGAACAATGCCTGCCACATAGTAGGTGCCCAACACATATTTGTTGAATGAATGCGAACATCCATTTCCAATCTCATCTAACATAGTCAAGGATAGAGTCCAACAAGCTAGCAAGGTGGCAGAAAGGTTTTTTTTGTTTTGTTTTTTTTAAAGTAACTGAATTTGAGGAAGGAAACAGGGACCCTCTGTGACTTGCTTGAACAAACTAGAGTCAGGTCACGCTCACTAACAAAAACAGAAGGTAGCTACAGTGTCCTCTGCCGAGGGCTATTACCCACTCCGCAGGGGGACAGTGGCTGCAGCCATCGGAGGGACCTGCGTAACTGTCTGGAATGGACGTAATGGGCGTCCACCACAGATGAAGGTTTTTATGGGATATTGAATGAGATGATGGACCCTGGAGGTATGATTTTGCAAAACTTTTGTCTATTCTGTTCTTTTGTTGGGAAATAAAGCCTTGTCGGTATATTTCCCAGGCCCTATCTGCTGAGGTAGGGGTTTACAATTTGGCCAAGTTAACCACAAAGTCAGCAGTTTGAACCGCCCAGCCACTCTACGGGAGAAAAATGAGGCTGTCTGCTCCTGTAAATATTGACAGTCTCAGAAACCCAGAGGGGCAAGTCTCCTTTGTCCCCCAGGGTCACTATGAGCTGGGATGGACTCACTCGTAGTGGGCTTGGTTTGGATTCTGGTGGGTTGTACTGTCGGGTCTGTGTGGGAGCGTTAACTACAAGATCAGCTGTTCTAACCTACCAGCTTCTCCACAGGAGAAAAATGAGGCTGCCAGCTCTCATAAAGATTTACAGCCTTGGAAATCCCGGAGAGCGTCATTCTGAGGCAGACTGAAGTGCGGGTGATGATAGTACCATTCTGAAGGTAGTGGGGGTGGGGGTTGTTCATTAAGGGGTGCTGTGAGGTAAGCATTGGGCTGCTAATTGCAAGGTCAAGTGGTTCACACCCACAAGTCACTTGGTGGCAGCGAGATGAGGCTGTTTGTTCCTCTGAAGAGCGGCTCCACTCTCTCTTACAGCGGGGCTCGATGGTAGTGGGTTTGCTTTGGGTTTGGCCCATTTTGGAGAAGTTGCCTGGTTGCCTAAATCGTAGGCACCTGGCAAGAGATCTAGATGGTAGTGAAGAGACCAGAGGGACAGGTGTGTTCCATTAATCCTGCCCCCTTAAGCCCCACATTGTATGGTTCAAATTTTACATTTCATAATAAAACTTCCGAAATGTTCTTTGCTTCTGCATGCTTCCAGTGACGAAAACAAAAATAAATCAAAGCAGAAAATAATTGGGTCACGAAAGAGCTCGTTCTTAAGGTGGTTTCCAACCTGAAGAAGGTTTAAGGCTGACAATTAAGCCGGGGGCTGGAAGGGCCAGCCTGTATCCACTCTGCTGGGAGGCACGTGTGACTAGAAGGGCCCCCGCGGGGGCCCGGAAATCAAGGGGTGGCCAAAGGTGGGGGTGCGGGCGAGGCGCGGTGGGAGCCGGCACCCTCCGGGCAGAGCTGAGCCGACTCGCGCCCTGGCCGCTTCTCTCGGGCCCCGCCCCGCAGAGCTCGGCTCCAGCCCGGACGCGGAGACTCCGGGCGGCTCCCGGCAGCTCCTGTTCTCTCTCCGGGGGGCTTCAGGACCCCCACACAGGCGGGGGCAACCAACCTGCGCGGAGAGTCCAGGTCGGAGGTCAGGTGCGGTGGACTGGGGTCGGCGCGTCCTCGGGGCTTTGGGGGCGGCGGCTGCAGAAGGCCCAACCTGGCCCCAGCCCGCTGGCCGCCGCCACCAACCTGCGCGCGCCGCGACGCGCGAGCGGAGACCTGGGACTGCGTCCTGGCGAACGTGTCCGGCCTGGACTAGGCCTGTTCACCGAGTGGCTAATGCGGCGCCATGTGTCAGACCCTGCGACCCGTGCATCCTGCGCCAGCCAATTTCAGCGTGGCCAGGGCGCGGGTGGGTGACAGCCTCTGAAAAGGGAACGCACTAATTCAATGATTTACTTATTGGAGCGGGAGATGGCCCGGCGCGAGCCCCGGAGCGCTCACTGGAACCCACTTAGTTGAGAAGGCAAGAAGCAAAGGAAGCCGTGAGTAAGTGGCAGTGAGTGGCACTACAGCCCGGCAAGAACCGCTAGGCAAAAGCTGCTGAGCTGATTACTGGGAACCAAGGACTTTCTGGAAGGCTGCAGGAACGGGAGGCAGGTGGCACTCGTGGGCGCCGCAAAGACAAGGTGGTGTACCAGCGAGGGAGGGCGCCCCAGCCAGCTATCAAGTACCCTGGCAAGTCCCAGACCACGAGACACAGAGGCTGCACCCAGGCGAATGGCTGGGTGAACATGACTGTGTTACTGAAACATCCGCGGGGATGCGGACGCCGTGAGACAGTGACTGTACTGGGGGCCTGCCGCGTGAATCCTCTTGGAGAGGGCCGAGCTGGAGACAGGAACTACAGAACGAGGAGCCAAATAGAACGACTCCGGTACCACAAAGCCTGCGTCCCTATAGCGGCGATGATGGTAAAGGAGAGCTGAACAGGCTCTTGAGGCTGACAAAAGTAGCACATTTGAAACTATTACAACCTGGGACCTATGCAAATGGTCCTTATTAATAGAACTAGAGAACTTGAAGAGGTGGGGAGGTCATGTAAATTTACTTTGTGTTGAAGGAACTGAAACAGTCCCAAATAAAACTCCCCTGTAGGCAGCTGAAGATCGTAGACGTGCTATTTGAACTTCCACTTAAGGCGTGAGTGAATTGTACATCCCTCCTTGGGGTGGTGCTGTCCAAGGTGTGTGTGTGCAGGGGGTGAAGTCAGGTCACAGGACAGTTTAGAGTGTTACTTGTGCCTGGCTCACTCTTGTTCTGAGTAAGCACTCAACAGCGTGTTTCTTGAACTTCACTAGACGATACCGAGAAACCCTAAAGAACAGAGTGAAACTAATTAGCCCACCCCTAGAATTATCTAGACTGGGACTGATAGTGCTGGAGTGCGCCAAGAAAACTGTGAACCAAAGGTGTAAAAGTCAATTTCAAGCAGGACATTTTCTCAGGGGAAAGAGAAGACATTTTCCCCAGTTCACGCCCTGTCTCCTGGGTTTAGAACTGCTGGAAGGCAATTATGTTGCCTTATTCAACCTCCCATCCCTAGGGCCTATCAGTGTCTGATAGATATTAGGCACAGGTGCTTGTTAAATAATTATCAAACACTGTAGAGGGCAGTGGTGACTTTCACAGAGGGGCACTACTCCATGATTCCTTTGGGGGTCTTTATCACTGCCTGGACAAGCATTAGCGGGCCCACCATCAACTTGATCAGGTCACAATGAGTGCACGTGGCTTTTTTCTTCAATGGGACAGGTTTTCTGGCAGTATAAACTTTTAAGATGTTCCCCCCAAAGCAGTGGTTCTCAAGCTTCCTAATGCTGGGACCCTTTAATACGGTTCCTCATGTTGTGGAATCATAAAAATTATTTTCGTTGCTACTTCATCAGTCATTTTGCTACTGTTATGAATAGGGTGACTCCTGTGAAAGGGTCATTCGACCCCCAAAGGGGTGGCAACCCACAGGTTGAGAACTGCTGCCCAAAAGGGTGAAAACAGTATGGGCTAGTTCACTTAAAGACATGCTGTGAGGTTAGCCCTGGAAGTGCAGTGGCTAGGTGCCTGCCTGCTAATCCAAAAGTAGGTGGTTTGGACCAACCGGCCACTTCACAGAGAAAGATGTGAGTCAACTCCTGTAGTTACAGCCTTGGAGACTCTGTAAGGCAGTTCTACCTTGTCCTGTAGGATCACTGTTGAGTTGGCATCAACTGCACAGCAATGAGTTTCCAGCTGGGCTCAAAGACAATTATGAGAGTTGGAATCAAGATAAATAAAAACTATGCAAGGATTCAGTAACTCAATGTACTGCCCTCTAATTCCTGAATACAGGTATGCCAAATTACTAAAATGCTTCATAAATTGCCTTAAAAAATACTTCTCATAACAGCTAGATTCAGTTACAGGCCCAGTCCAGTCCAAACCTGTCTACTCACCCTATTAGGTACTTGGGAATAGTTGAAGTACTATATATAAAGAGGTTTTTAATGGGAAATAAATCTTGTTCCAACTTGGGAAGTCAGGAGCATCTCCCGGGCCCTGCTGCACAACTGGCACCTTTAGCTGCCTTCAGAGCCCCAGCAAATTAACAATTTCACATCAGCTTGTGCTTCTCCCTCCCCTGCCCTTCCTATCCTCTTCCAACCCCAAAGCAGCAGGGGGGGGAGGGGGGGGGAGGTGATCCAGACAGGAAGCCATAGAAACAGGGGAAAGTGTGAGGTTCCTTAGCAGTGGCTATTTTGGGGAAATGAGGCACCAGACAGAACAGCAGTACTCAGTTTTATTAGCGATTTCATTAAGGTTAATCTCAAAGACTGAGCGTCCTAGTTAGGGGGCACAAAAGCCCAGGAAGCTGCCTCAGATCTCATAGTGAACCACTGGCTCAGGCTCTTTGGTGGGATCGCCGCCTCGTTCCAGGTACAGATCATTGTAAGGATACTGCTTTGGCCCCTGAGGAAAAAGACACAGGTCAGCAAGAACGATAGGCACCAGGTCAATATCTGGCTTCGCCCCACTCCAACAATCACACGTGGGAAATGGGTATGTGGCACAGCAGCCTCTGGCCAGCCCCAGCGGGGCTGGAATGGCGGCAGCAGCATCCTCTTCCCCACTCTGCCCAAGGCAGAGAGAGCGAGCCTCGCTTGTGCGAGAAGCGGTGCCTGCACGCCGGCCCTGCTCATGAGAGAGAGTCAAAGCTTTCTAAATGAGACGATGCATCCATCCATCCCACTCTCTCGGGGTCGAGACAGACTCAATCTCCTTTAAGTCACTCAGCCTCTAATGGCTCCACCACTAAAGTGGCCTAGCAAATGAGGCGTGCAGGAGCAGCGGTGGGGGAAGCAGAGGAGACATGGCTGGAACGTGCTTTAGGGGCTGCTGACTTTACCAACAAACAGCTGTCAGAGAACACAGCTCAAGGGGAGGAGAAAGGGTGATGTGCTTACAGAACTGAAAAATGGAAGAGCCACACTGTGCTGCTTGCTCTCCTGAAGTGAAGTTAGTGCTCACACCGCCCTACGTGCCCTCTTCAGCCTGGAGCCCCTGGGGCTTGGTGGAAGCTCATGTCAGTGCACACAGGCGTACCAGCTACCATCAGGACATTGATTCCCTCTGCAGAGGTAGCACTGGGCAGCCAACTGCAAACACAGCAGCGTCCCTGCTTCAGGTCCTCTCTGTCCAATCCATCCTGTAGACTACTCCCAGATTAATCTTCCTAAAAACCCACCCTTCATATGTCACACTGCTGCTCAAATACCCACAATAGCTCCCTGCTGCCCAGAGCCGCCCTGTATCGCTGGCCCCGTTAGCAGCCTGCGTCTGGTACATGGTAGGGCTCCATAAGTACCTGCTGAGTTAGTGGGCACCACACCGTCCAGTCCAAATCCCTCACCAGGTGAAAAAAGCCACTGACAGAACTAACTATCTCACTGCCGATTTTTTTTTTTAAACCACATTTCCAAACCCGTGAGGTGACTTAAAAATATATACTCTAAAACCCCACCAGAGTGACAGAATTAGACTCTCTATGGAATGGAGCCTAGGAATCTGAATTTTTAACAGCTGGTTACCAAAGCAATATTTTATATACCTATTTCCACTCCATGGTGCCGTGGCAGCACAGCTTATGCACTGAGCTGCTGACCACAAGGTCAGGAATTTGAAGCCACCAGGCACTCCACAGGGGAAAGATGAGGCTTTCCACTCCCACAGAGTG
The DNA here is from genome assembly GCF_000313985.2 of Echinops telfairi. Lineage (NCBI taxonomy): Eukaryota > Metazoa > Chordata > Mammalia > Afrosoricida > Tenrecidae > Echinops > Echinops telfairi. The sequence continues at coordinate 28,377,246 of NW_022103968.1, read as the reverse complement.
ACAGTCTGGCGGGGGGGGCTGGTGCCGAGCAGTGGGCAGTGGGGGGGGAGGGGCAGTCCTCCTCTGTCGTGCAGGGTCGCTATGAGTCCGAATGGGCTCGATGGCAGTGAGTTAGCCCACTCTAATTCATCACTTCCCTCCTTCCTTCTGTTCGCTCTTCCCCCAAATAGTTTTGGGGAAATTCCATTATCTTTTAATTTCATTTTCCCACGAACGCTCTGAACCCCCTATGTACGCGTGTGTCTATGTATACCACAACCCTTTAATAGCACTTCAACTCGCTTAGTACATACATATCTCACACACATTATGCTAAACTCTTATACCTGTTCAAATATCGCTCATCATGTCATTTGATCTAGAATTTCTTAACCAAATCAAACTTCTTTAAGACCAGAGAATGTCTTCTATGTCCCTTACATTCTCTAAAATTCAATTGTCTGTTTAGACACTTAATTGCTTCCAGTCCCTAAGGGGGACCCCAGAGGAGTCCTAGTCCACTAGGGACCGGAAGCAATTAAGTGCCCTTCACATCTCCAGCCAAGGGTAAGGTTCAGTTCTAGATCCCTCAACCCTGTGTAGAAAGATCACTTGCTGAAACGTGTGTGAGGCGCACAGTGCCCAGATGGGCACTCCTGAGACGAGCTGGCCTCCTGGTTCTCCTTCTGCTTCTTCTCACCCAGCCAGATCCAAAGTGCAGGGGTGGAGCTGTGCTCCACCAAAGGGGCACAGCCCTACCTTGGTAATGGCTGGATTCCAGAGACTCCAGTCTTTCGGGAAATGGGGTGAAGCAAACATGCCTAAGGGGACTCTTCCCAGATACTCACCACTGGCTGGTAGGTGGGGTACTTCTCTCCAACCCAGAACATGAACAGCATGAAGGCCACAAAACCGAAGAGATGCTTACACATGGTATTCCAAGAAACAGGCGTGGGGGATGTGTCCACACGGTTCCGTATATACATGTCTAGGTCCCAGTGGAGCTAAGGCAAAATGGCAGATAGCTGTCAAATACTACCCTTCCCGTAAAAGGTAGGCAGTCCAGAGTTACCAGAGCCTCATACAACACTTGAGAGAGGCCTTCTACAGCCCTGGGCTGTTATTCTGTGAGTCTATTGGAGCCCACAGAACTGGGGGCAAGCCTGTCTAGCCTCTGCCGATCAGAGAGCTTAATCATGGAAATTCACAATGCAAATTCCTTTACTCCTAGAAGTCCCATTCTACATGCCACACACAAAACCTCAGGTGTCAGATCGCTGGATCTTGATTGCTTGGGCAGAAAAGCTTAGTGTTACCTGGGCAACAGGTGTCATCTGAACCAAAGAAAGTTGGCTCAGGAAGACATTCTAGAGAAGTAAGGGCTGTTAAAGGGGCTACTATTCTCTCACCGGTTCACCCCAGTTCAACCTCAGGTCCGGTTGGTCCCAGGTATACCAAGGATCTCTCTCATGCTGTGAGCGGTCTGGAAGTTTCGGGTAGTCGCCATACCTAAGAGATAGCAAGAACTACTGGAAAGGGGCCCAGCGCAGCCTCAGTTAATCCAGACTCATGTCAGAGAGGAGAAACCAGGTGACAGAGATAACTCAGGGAGACAGAAGTGGCTTCCTTCCAGATCCCAATCTCAGAAGTCCTAGTGACTCTAAGCATGTATCTGTCTACCCACAGAAACCCAAATTATAATGAAAAGCTCAAGTCAAACTCTGAAACATTAACATATCTGTAATTTCCTTAGCTTTTTGCAACAAAGCAGAAACAGAAACACACAAACAGCTATAATGTTAAGAGCTGAAAGCCATCAATCACTGATTATGTATGGTCTTTAGTGAGAAAAAGAAAGTAAAGTTTAAGGTCTGCATTAGAAAAAACTCAAATGATTTGGATTAGTAATCTAGACGATTAGAAAAGCCCTCCTTTTCATTGTACGTTGTAATTATGTTCCTCTACCACCACGGCACTGGCCTGTAACTTAAAGATCTAGCGGGATTGCTCGCTAAGCAGGGTTCCCCCCAAATGTACAGATTGCTGCCCAGGCTACTCTTGTCCCCACCGCAATTTTTAAAAAAATTCAAACAGCAAACTAGGAAATGATAAGTAGCCGTGTCACCGAAAATGATTAGAAAACAAAACAAGAAGAATAGGAGCTGCTAAAAGCAAGATTAAGAGTGATGCTAGGACAGGAAATAGGGCAATCGTTTCCGAAAATTAACCAAAGGGGTGTTCTGTGGAGATGGGTCGGGGAGGAAGAGGGAGGCATAACATCAGCTGGAGAAAGGGGCGGCCAGTTTAATCTAACAAATGTTATGATTTCCCCAGCCCTAGAAAAACGTAGGTGTAGACTAGCAGATATATGTATACATACATACATACACGGTACACATACATGTATCTTCTAAAAGGACATACACACACAGAGTACTCGATCTACAAATTAAGGTTCTCATGACAGGAGTCCAGCTCCAGGCTGGTCACGTGCCCGGATGACAGCACCTGAGCCCAGCAGATGCTCAATCTAAATGAAACTCGGCGCTCTCGACGGAGCCAAGGCAGGTTCCTGCTATCCCGGGGTCCTCCAGGGAGCCATTAAAACCTCGGTTTCCTCATTCGAGGAAACAGCCTGCGCCAAGGAGAAAATTGGAAGTCCTCGCGGCTGCAGCTGCTCACCCGCCCCGCTCCCAGTGGGCCCCTCTGAGAAGAGCAGCCACATCATTCAGTCTGGGGGTCACAACAAGGATCCGGGGAGAGGGGCGGGGGGCTCAGAGTCAACTACCGCGGTGCGTGCGGACCCCCGGTCTCACCCCGAGCCATCATCCGGGTACGGTTCGTAATCCTCCACACGCATGTTATACTTCTTAGCGGCGGCCGCCCGTTCTTCTGGAGTCTTGGGGTAAGCCCCGGGGAGCATGTCCTTGGTAATGTGTGAGGCTGGGGCGCAGAACAGGGCAGGTCAGAAGCAACCTCGCTCCCGACGCCCAGCAGGCTTCCGCGGCCGGGAACGCAGAGGCCAGACCGCCCCCCAGGGCTTGCGGGACCGGCGGGGACCCTCCACCCACTGCCCGGACACCATCGTCGCCGTACCGCCCTCCCCTCCCGGCAGAGCAAACCTCAGGCACCCCTTTCCCACACCGAGAGCTCGCCAGTTCTCGCCGACCTGTCCGTGCACCCAGCGGCACCACGTTCCGGGCTGCCCTTTGCAGCCATCGCACTCCCAGGACCCCCGCCCTGGCCGCCGCCATCTTCACCTTCTCCCCGGGTCACCGCGCGCATGCGCGCACGCCTCGTCACGGCGGCCGCGCGGGGCCAAACCTCGGCCGTTCCGCCGGGGCGGGGCCTCCGCCGCGAGGCAACGCGGTGGGGCTGAGAGGGCGTGGGAGGGAGAGCGGAAAGGAGGGGAAACCGGGTGAGTTACTGTTTTGACAGTTCAGATTGGTGTGCCCCTCCCCCCTTGTCACCACCCACCCCCCAGCTGATTTAGACCCACCCAAGGAGAATCTGTCGCTACCGTGCGTCCAGTCGGCCGACTCCCAGCGACCGTCCGGGCAGGGCGGCACCGCAGGGTTTGCGAGGCTGCAGATCTTCCCAGGAGTAGGAAGTCCCATCTGCGTCCCGCGGAGCTGCTGGTGGTTTTGAACCGCGGGCCTTGCAGTGAGCAGCCCAGCGCATCACCAGCGCGCCATGGAGATCTGAGCGCTCCGAACCTGAGCAGGCCAGTCGGCTAGCTTCCCCAGGAGCTGGACACGCGAAACGAATCTTACTCTCTCCTCGGGCTGCGCCCCTGCCTCCACGGCTGTGCCTCCTTCCGTTCTTCACAGTCTGCTTTTGGACCTGCCTGTTCCTCAGATCCGTTGATATCCTTCGCGTTGATACCCAGCGCGACCCAAAAGTGAACTAACTCCCCGTTGAGTCCGTATTTCTCTCTGAACGCCCTGGTCACCTCGCCCCCACCCGTCACTAGTGGTAGCTCTCGTAGACCAAAGCTTTGGTTTAACCACAACCTGGATAGATTTCGAGCTGAATGAGGGTCAACGGACGCTCGCTTAAAAGCCCTGATGTTACAGGTTGGGTTACTAACCATGAGGTCAGCAGTTCGAATCCACCAGTCGCTCCATGGTAGGAGGATGAGGCTTTTGGTTGCTGAGCAACTACAGCACCAGAAACCCAAAGGGGCCGTTCTATTCCACCCTCTTGCAGTACGGATGGAATGACTCATGACGGTTGGTTGATTCGTTTCATTTGACATAAGAACAGGGGAAACTTATGTGTATACAAGATTGTGTTGTCGCTTCATTTATACAAGTGAACAACAAGATGTTGTTAGGTGCCCTGGGTTCAGTACCAACACAGAACACTGCCCTGTCCTGGGCCAGTCTCACGATTATATTTGAGCCCGTTGCTGCAGCCACTGTGTCAATCCATTTTGTTGAGGGTTTGCCTCTTTGTCACCGCCCCTCTGCTTTCACAAGCAGGAGGTCTTTCTCCAGAGACTGGTTCCTCCAGCATCTGCACAGTATAAACACGTGTTTCTAGCAGAGTTTAGAGTGATCGCTATGTTTGGGGGACAGCGTTCAATATCATAGACATGCACACATACACTCATACGTCAGAGCAAGACACAGGGGGACGACTTCACACAGCTTACTCTCTTCTACATAAGCATCGCCAGGGGGTGTTCAGAATAATTGGACAGCGTGCGCTTTCAAACACTTTCAACCCCTAGTTTTGGTCAAGAAACGGAATTGATCTGCTTTTTATATTTATTAAGATATCATTTTCATGCCATAACCTCCCCCATTTTGAAATAGACATGTAATTGAGTGATTGTTCGTATAGTCACAAAGTTGAACATCTATTAGCACTATGGAACTCTAGAATATTTTCATGATCTGAAAAAGAAACTCAGACCCATTAGCAATTAATCTTTTTCCCTATTCTTCCTTCCCCTTGCTCCTGGCAGCCACTAATCTTTCTTTCTCTATGGAGTTGCCTATTCTTGACAGCTTTTCTAGACATGGAGTCATGTTATATGTGACCTTTTGTGTCTGAATTCTTTCACTTAGCATCATATTTTTGAGATCCATCACTGTGCTAACATGTAACTGTACTTCATTCATTTTTATGGCCAAGTAATATTCCATTGCATGTATTCACCAGATTATATTTACCAATTTTTCAGTTGGTGAGTAGTTCGGTTGTTTCTCCTTTGGGGCTCTTGTGCATAATGCAGCTAGGAACGTTCTTGTACAAGTTTGTGTATGGAATGTTTTCAGTTCCGTTGGCTGTATACTTTGGAGTGGAATTTGTGGGTCATGTAACAATCTGTTTAACTTTTTGAGGTATTGCCAAAGGCTTTTCAAAGATGCTGCACCGTTTTACATTCCCACCAGGAATGAGTAAGGGTTCCGATTTCTCCATCTCCTTGTCCAGACTCTTATTCCTCCATGAATATTGTTGTTGTTGTCTCCATCCTGACGACCCAATGGCGGTGGGTTTGGTTTGGGTTTAGGTGACTATGAAGTGGATGTGATTTTTATTTCCATTACTCTGATGACCGAGGCTTTTGAGTACCTTTTTATAAGCTTGTTGTCCTTTGTACATCTGTGTCTTGGGGGAAATGTCTATTCCAATCTCTTGTCCATTTAAAAATTTGGTTATTTGTCTTTTTGCTGTCGAATTGTAAGCTCTCTATGTACTCTGGATAGGAATTCCTTTTCAGACATATGATTTGCAAGTATTTTCTCCCATCCTATAGTCTCATGGATTGAATGATGTCCTTCAGAAATATGTGTTGTAAATCCTGATTTCTATGCCCATCGTTTAGGAATGGGCTATCCTTTTTACGTTAACAAGGCAGGATTAATATAGCGCGTATCTTTAGTCAATCTCTTCTGAGATATAAAAGAGTCTAACAAGAGAGCAGAAGCAGAAGTGGGCAAGAAAAATGCCAGGCTCTATGCAGGTTGCCCCGGAGCAGAAGCTCAGAAGACCCAGGACTTTCCTTCCGCACCAATACAGAAAGAAAGCCTTGCCTTTCAGCTGCTACCCTGGATTCACTTTATTTTTAATTCACTCTTAACATGAAAATATAAACTTGTTTGTTAACTCCACCCACTTGTATTATTTTTGTTGTAACCAAACTAGATAGCTAAGAGGTGTTTGTCCATATTTTAAAATGTTATTTTGTTGTTGAAAATATATACAGCAAAACACACATCAAATCTAACCATTTCTACATGTTCAATCAGTGACATTGATTACATGATCTAGTTCTGCAAGCGTTCTCACCTACCTTTTCATAAACTTGCCACCTGCTAAGATCTGTCCCTAACCTTTCAAGTTCGTGTTGTGGATTTGATCCCACGTAGAAGAAACAGCTGAAAACACCCATTAATCGTGGGAACATGGCATGTATGAAGTATGATTCTAGGGAAATTGGAAGTTGTCAAAAATGAAATGGAACACATAAAGATTGATAACCACGGCGTTTGTGAGTTGAAAGGGACTGGTATTAGCCGTTTGGAATTGGACAATCATATGGTTTACTATGCCGGGAATGACAAATGGAAGAGAAATGGTGCCCCATTCATCATTAGAAAGAACATTTCAAGATCTATCCTGAAGTACAGGAAGGCCAGTTAATATGACTGTTATTCAAATTTACCAACCAACCACTAAAGCTAGTGATAAAGAAATTAAAAATTCTATCAAAGTCTGAAATTAATCAAGCATGCAATAAAGATGCATTGATAATTACAGGCTCTTGGAATGCCAAAATTGGAAGCAAAGAGAATGGATCAGTAGTTGGGAAATAAGGCTTTGGTGATAGAAATGATAATGTGGTGAAGAAAGCTGATGGTGCCTGGCTATCAAAAGATATAGCATCTGGGGTCTTAAAGGCTTGAAGGTAAACAAG
>NW_022103968.1:28353505-28369686 GCF_000313985.2 Echinops telfairi | reverse complement strand
CTGATGCCAGGGGCTTAAGTGGAGAGCAAATGTTTTGAGAATGATGAGGGCAATGAATGTACAAATGTGCTTTAGCAATTGATGTATGTATGGATTGTGATAAGAGGTGTATGAGCCCCTAATAAAACAATTTTTTTAAAAAGCTGCCATACCACCAGTCTTCATTATCTTTGAAAAACACTCAGATAATGTCTCCGCAAAGGATGGTAAGTTCGTCTGATGGATTCACTGTGTGGCCATAAAGAGCCACTACTGTTGATGCTCTGTCTGTGAGGCTACAAGGCCATCTTTCTATACTGATAACCCTAGTCTGAGCAAAACTGATACAGAATCCCAGAAGTGGACAAGTTTGCCTGCTTTGATTTGGGCTGCGGTGAAGAGGAAGCAGCTGAAGTTAAGGACAGATTTTTGTTGACCTTTGCAGCTCGTATCACCTCCGTGACAGAATCAGGCGTCTGTTTCACATGCTGCATACTTAATGAGGAGTTTGCAGGGTGGACAAGTTCATCGATCTGAAAAGAGCCTTGATGAGGCAGCTTGGGAAAGATGCACAATGCATCTTGGCTTTGTGGTGTTCTAGCTAATGGCAGTGTTCCATTGTAGCATTTGAACATTTCTGCCTCCTGCTGGGCAACATGGAAATCATAAATATAAAGAAGAATTGGCTCATTCTGCTCAAAGACACAAGACGCAACCATATGCTCAAGTAAATGGGTAACGAGAGATGTCTTGAATGGATGATGTGAAGGGAAGGTCATCATACATTGCTACCTGTTCTCCTGTTCTCCAAACATACCCTATACCATGGTCACTTCCAGAATAAAGAAACGTCCCACAGTGTGTCAGTGTACTGTGGATTTTCTCCCAGTAATTCACAGCACCTACAAATTTCCTTGCTGCTAATATTCAGAGATCCACAATTCTCAGAGTACTACCTGCTTAAGAAATCAAGAATCTCAAAGAATATTATAACTTTAGGGCTCTCATCAAGGTCACGAAGCAAATAGGGAAAATTTTCATCAAATATAATTTGTTCTCCCCGCCCCCCCCCCGCCCCCCCGCAAAAAAAAGATTATTTCAGGGAAATAGTTTTGAGGCTCATCCAGCCTCAATGGATCACAAAAGTTTGGATTCCAGCAGAATTTAAAATTTTGTTCTGTGTTCTCGCCCCACCCCCCCACACACACACCATTTTAAAAATTAGAATTCTCGTATAGAATCTTTGTTCAAAATCTAAGGTAGCCAGGCACCATCTGGCTCTGGTCTCATGGTAAAGGAGGTTGACACTCGTGGAGATAATTGGCCACACATGCCATTTCCCCCTAGGGTTTTTGACTACCCTTCTTCTATTGCTCAGAGTTGTACCTTAGCCTGAAGTGGCTAAGCATTTAAAACTCGGGGCACTATACAGTGTACTAGGAGGTAGAACAGAGCACAAAATAGGTTATTAAGCCAACTAACTAGGATGTCCCATGATATCAAGGCCTAAACTTCCAAGACAAGAAACCAAATCCCACGTGGTGTTTGGTTGTGCTAAGCAGCCTCTGCAGCGACTTTTGGTTGTTGTTGTTTAGTCATTGTAACTATATCACACTTTTGCCAATTCAACTTCTTACAGGTATAAAATGTATTGATAACACAATAAGGTGCATCCTTCCTTTTAACCAGTGTAACTTTTCCATCACTCTAAACCAAAACTCAGTACTCCAGAAGCAACAATTCCTCCCTTTTGCTCCCACCCTTGGAAATCACTAATAAATCTTGGGCTTCATACATTTGCCTTTCCTTTTTTATAAGTGAGATCATATGATATTTTTCCTCTTGTAATTATCCTATTTCACCCAGCCATACGGCAGTCTGTGTCATAACTTCATCTCATCCTGACTCAGTAGTATCCCATTCACCTTTTGTTTATTCATCTGTGAATGAGCATTTAAATTGTTTCCGTTTGGGGGCACTTGTGAATAGTGCTGCAATGAAGGCTGGTGTAGAAGTCGCTTTCTCTTTAAAACTGCATTTGTTTATTTACTTTTTGTTGGGTTTTAATTATTCGTTTTGATGGCAGTTTGTACGATCAACTCTACCTCTACTCACAGTTTCTACGTGCACAGTTCGATAGCCTTGGCGATATACATGTAGGTCTCATTGTGCCAGCATTCGCATTTCCTCTATCCATATTGCCTCATCACCATTAATTTAGACTGCCCTTCAACTCTGCCCTGTGCTTTAGAGGAACTGTTTTTATTTGAACTATTTTGTTGAAATATAATTTGCAATGGTTTAAATATATTAAAAAGGTCGCCAGTCAATTTTAGAACATTTGCTTCATTCTTGTACTCATGCTTATTAGCTCCCCATCCCCCCCCCCAATCTCCCCTGCCACAGCCCTAAGAAACTATTCATCCAGTAACTATCTCTATGCTGATTCCATAAAAAGAAAATCAGACAAAGATGTTCCAATAATGACCAACTAAAGCACAGGAAAACCTCTATCCAAAAGAAAGCAGAAAATAATAAAAACTGGAAGTTTAAAAATGAATCAAAAGGGAGAACAAATGATAAGGTGTTAAATTTTAACCTAACAATATCTGCAATAGTCCACTTTCCAGTGCACTCTATCTGATATCAAGGCCATTCACATCCCTGGTCAATGATCGGAGAGGATTCTCTGGAGGCTTAATCCAAATGGGTTTGGGGTTTTCACTGTCAACCACAACCTTCTGCAAACTGTGTTAGAATTAGAATGTAAGCTCTCATCCAATTCCTTCCTCTGATATTGGGTTTTATTATTTACAAGCCTTGGATCACACGGGCTAGTGTGCTCCTTCCATGTGGACTTAGCTTATACCTCTCTTAGATGGCTTCTTGTTTTTTTTTGTTTTTGGCTTTTTTTGGCTTCTTGTTTTAAGGTGACCCTTTAAGACCCCAGATGCTCTTGTTCCTGGCAGCTGGGCACCATCTAGTTTCTTCCCAACACTTTGCTATCACACCCATATCTTCAGGGATCTCTTTGTGAGGGCAAGGAACACATATGGCCCAGCATGAGAACTAATTGTTCTTAGATTTAAGGCTTACAATTAAGTGCAATCTCAAAATATAGAATTAATACCCATGGTTCATATGGTCATTTTATTCATAGTATGATAAGTTAGCCAATGGGCTGGAATTTAAGATAATTAGTCTCGATTTCAGGCCCTGCTTTCAGTCTTTTGAGGATAGGCCTATGAATGGAATTACGGGTCATACGGTAGTTCCATTTTTAGGTTTTTCTTTGAAGAACCACTACATTTTTTCCACGATGATGGCACTCTTTTGCATTTCCACTAGCAATGGATAAGGGTCCAGTTTCCTCATATCCTTGGCAACTTTGTTGTTTTCTTTTCATTTCTTTCTTTTAAAGAAAATTCATCTTAACTATCCGTGTGGAAGTGTAGTAGGATCGCAGTGTGGTTTCGATTTCCATCGGTCTTGGATGGTTAATGCAATGTGAATTGTTTAATATGGCTCTCCACACCATAGGCTTCGTTACCCCCACCACATGGCCCTCGTTTTCCTGAGGGGTCTGTTGAGGGAAGATACTGATTATAGTCCATAATTCAGTTGTGAGTGATCGCTAGCCTCCTGGGTAGAAAGTAAGTCATTTCAGAAACCTGCGAGGAGGAATCTCGACGTGCGGGAGACCCAGCTTGGGCTGGTGCCTGCGACAACACAACGCCCGTCGCCCACCTCAAGAGGACTCCGCTCTCAGGGAGATTCGGGGACCCGGAAGCCAGGCGCAAACTCGGGGTGGGGTGGGGGCGGGGCGGGGGGAGCCGAAACCGTTAGGCTCGGAGACTCACGCAAGCAGCCTGGGCGAGAGAGGACTCTAGAGAGCCGCTGAACGTCCACCTGGAGCCAGAGGGTCATCCAGAGAGATGGCTACAAGGTCAGGGAGCCGACCCTCAGGAGCTGGCATGGTGGAAGCAAAAGAGCTCTGCCCTAACCTGAGGCCGTTCCCAGGTTGGCAGTGCCAGCCCCGGCCCTGTTGAGGATCCCTGCCTTGAGACCGTTGGGTGGAAACTGCCCTCCCAGCCTGGAATTTTCTTCCCAAGCCCGGCTACCTCCTCAGGCTCATGAGATCTTTCCCCAGAAGCAGCAGCTTTGAGGCCACAAGGCAGATGCTATGCTGGGCCCCAGGCTTTGAGATCAAGAATGAGGTTTAAAAGAGCAGAATGGGACAATTCAGAAGTGGACACGAAGGTTTTACAGAGAGTGTCTAGTGGAGAAAGTGCTCAGCACAGGAATTTAACAACAACCAAGCCTGGGGAGTGAAGGTGATGAGAAGCCCCCATCCCAGGAGAGGATGATTCACCAGAGATTTTGCACTGGGGCAGAAACCTGTAAACATCTCACGTGTGGACAAAACTGCTCTCAGAGCCCTTCTTTCTCCCGGCACCATCACCCCAGACTGAACATCGCCTCCGAATGTCATGAACATGGGAAAGGCTTTAGCTGAGGTCCTTGTTCACCATCCACACCGAAGAGAAGCTTCCCTCGTGCATTGAAAGGCTGAAAAGGCTTTAGTGATGACACTCCAACCTCACCGCCCACCTGAGAAGTCACGCAGGGGAGAGAGCTACCAGGGGGGGGGGTGTGGGAAACAAAGCTTCAACTAGGGGTCTAGCCTCCTAGTCTACCAGACTACCCACCCCAGGGGGAAAGCCTTCTGAGTGTACTGTGTGGGAAAAGAGGGTCAACAACAATCTCAGGTCAGTGCTCACTGGTGAGGTCACCCTGGGGGCAACCCCCACAAATGTGTGGAGTGTGGGAAAAGCTTCAGCAACAGCCCCCCCTCAGTGCCCACCAGAGAGCTCACACCAGGTACAGGCTGTCTTCATATTAAATGCTCCCACCACCAGGAAGTTCACACAAAAGAGACAGTCACAACACAGGAAAGAAAAGTGCTGTAAGTCTGTAGGGCATCCGAAAGACCAATTCTTTAGACTAACTTGTGCTTTCTATAGCGCCCTCAGGTTTTCAGGGAACTCTATGAGCCATTTGACAACTGGATCTTAAGAATTATGTCCTGGAATCGCAACCAGAGTAAGTATGCCAAACTTCCTTCTTAGCTCTGCCCCATGACTCCAGAACTCTCACTATAGACTCTGCTTTGAAGGAGAAGTTATAGGATCCATCGGTTCTATTAAGAAACCAAGGTGTCCCTGTTTCCAGCATTGAAAATGGGTGGCCAGTGGTCTGAGAAGTGTTTCTGGGCCAGGTCTGAGCATGGCTCTCACACTGAGGGCCAAGAAATAGTTTTTCCCCGTGGAAAGCCCATGTAGAAGGCTGTGTCTTTCTGAAGCCAATAATAGACCTCTTAGCACCTACTGTTCGGCACTTCTGTTCCTGTCAGAGCAGGTCATTCTTCTTTACCAGCGAGCTACCACCAAAATGGATAAAGGCTGGGGTAAACTAGTCTGCTTTATAAATATTATTATTTCTAATGAAAAAAAAAAAGGTACTTTTTGTCTTTAAAAAATAAAGGAATCTTACAGCCAGCAAGAGCCAAGAATGGAGCGCATGCTCTGGACCCCAAGATGCTTACATTGTGAACCTTCTTGACCCAACAGACGCTCCGACATCACAGCAGTGACGGGAACGGCAGCAGCAGAAACAGCAGGCAGAGCATGAAGCCGAACAGTGCTCTTCCGAGTCCTCAGAGCAAGGAAAGCGGGGTGCCTGTGAGCTGAGGCTTACTGAAGCACAGTGCCTCTGGGCACTTACTGTGGGTAGCCGGGTTCACTGACACATGGGACTAACACTGAGTGCCTTGGGTTGAGGCTTATAGCAGAGTGGCATGCCCTGTGGGCATTGATTGTTAGCCCTAAAAGAACTTTGTAATATATCCTGACTGTATCCTGAATTATAACCTGTTAACTTCCCTACTAAACCTCGTTATCATGAGCATCGTCTATGAGCTCTGTGCGGCCATGGCAATGAATTCTAAACACTAACAGAAAAGTAGAGAGGGTCGTGGGAGACAGAGCAGCCAATAATATTGGATGTCTTTTCAGGGGGCTGGTGGCCATTTTGAATGTCCTCTTTGATGGAAGCAGTCAAGCCCTTTGCTCGAGTTGTGATTACACTATTTGTCTTTTTGTTGTCAAAACTTCGTATGCATTTTTGGTTTTAGATTCTTATCAGCTACATGGTTTCCGTTCACATTCTTGCTGGTGTTATTTGATGCACACGCAATAGCAGGTTTAAATTTTGATTAGTGTAATTTATGTTTATTATTGGTGCTTTTGATGCCATGCCCAAGAAATCATTGCCTAACTCCGCACCACAAAGATTCACGTCACCATCAGGCAGAGATTATTGTAAACTTGATGATGGCGGATCAAACCACGGTAGAATATGATACGTGGTCAGTTGGCCTCCCTCCTGACCCAACCTGAATTTGTTCTGGGCTCAAGTATTTCTTGCTTGTTCTGTGACAGAAATCTCTTCTCTGCCTTTTGAAATATTGATGGTGGCCTTTTCTTTCTTACTCTTTGTTTGTTTTTTGTCTAGCCATTTTGTTTTTCTTGTTTCTGTTGGGTTTTCCAGTTTGTGAAGCATAGGAGTGGGTGCACAGAGACAATAACTGAAGCAGTGGTTTATCCGAGATGTAGAGGCGGCAGTGGGCCATAGGGAGGGTGAAGGCATTTGGGAAGCAAACAATGACAGCGGGGGTGGGGGGTGGGTGGGGTGGGAGTGGTGGGGGTGGGTGGGGGGGAAGCACTAGAACTGATTGTGATGAGTTATATACAACTCTTTTAAAAGTGGTTTAATCATGGAAGTGTATAACATGTGAATACTAGATATTTTTTAAACTACTAAAAAAGAAACCAGACTTGACCACTGGTTACCATGAGTGAAGGAGAACGAGTTTCTGCTTGGGGTCATTGGGTTTATGTTAATGGTGGTGGAATAATGTGGAAAAGGATATCAATAATGGTTTGGCAACACAAAGAATAGAATCAGTGGCATTGCATCATACATGTAGAAGTTGTAGAATTGGAGAATATTTTGTTGCATATATTTTTGCCACAATTAGAAAAAATTACATAAATAACAATGAATACAAGGAAGAAGAAAATGTTCTACAATTAAAGTCAGTGATAACTGTACAACTCTTTTTTTTAATCATTTTATTGGGGGCTCATATAGCTCTTATCACAATCCATACATATAGCCATTGTGTCAAGCATATTTGTACATTTGTTTTTTCCATCATCATTTTCTAAACATTTTCTTTCTACTTGAGCCCTTAGTATCAGTTCATTCCTCTCCCCCAACCTTCCCTCCCTCATGAACATTTGATAATTTATAATTTTTTTTTTCATGTCTTAACACAAACTGCTGTCTGCCTTCACCCACTTTTGTGTTGTCCGTCCCCCTGGGAGCAGGTTGTATGTCGATCATTGTGATTGGTTCCCCCTTTCTTCCCCCACCTTCCACTTCCCCTCCTTGTATTACTACTCTTATTATTGGTCCTGAGGGGTTTATCTGTCCCTGGATTCCCTGTGTTTCCAGCTCTTATCTGTACCCATGTATACATGCTCTGGTCTAGCAGAATTTGTAAAGTAGAATTGGGGTCATGATCGTTGGGGGAGGAAGCATTAAAGAACTAGAGGAGCGTTGTATGTTTCATTGGTGCTGAACTGCACCCTGACTGGCTTGTCTCCTCCCCATGACCCTTCTGTAAGGTGATGTCCAATTGCTTACAGATGGGATTTGGGTCTCCACTCCGCACTCCCCATCATTCCCAATGATATAATTTTTTTGTTCTGGGTCTTTGATGTCTGATACCTGATCCTATCGACACCTATCACAGGCTTTGTTGCTTCTCAGCTAAATGGCCACTTGTTTATCTTCAAGCCTTTAAGACTCCAGACATTATATCTTTTGATAGCTGGGCATCATCCACTTTCTTCACCACATTTGCTTATGTCTTCAGCAATTGGATCATGTCGGGAAGGTGAGCATCATGGAATGCCAGATTAATAGAAGAAAGTGTTATTGCATTGAGGGAGTACTTGAGTAGAGACCCAATGTCCATCTGCTACCTTAATACTAAACCTATAAATATATACACATAGATCCCCATCACCATATATAAATATATTTACATATGTACATGCCTGTATTTAGACCTCTATCAATGCCCTTTGCCTCCTAGTTCTTTCTTCTATTTCCTTCTACTTTTCTCTTGTCGCACTATCATGCTCAGCCTTCGTTTGGGTTTCAGTAATTCTTCTCGGTTACATTACCCTTGTTTACGCCCTACCAGACCTCCTACACACTCCTCACCATCAATTTTGGATCACTTGTTCCCTTGTCTCTGCCTCCCCCTCTCCCATGTCCCCCTGGAACCATCGGTCCTGTTGTTTTCTCCTCCAGATTGTTTATCCCACCTATCTTATCTAAATAGACATGCAGAGACAATAATGAGCACAAAAACAAGACAGAGGAAAACAAAGCAACAAAAGAAAACAAAACAACAAAACCAACGCCAGAAAAAGAAAAGCCTATAAATGTTCAAGGTCTGTTTGTTGACCTTTAGGAGTGTTTTCTGGTCGAGTCTGATGGGGTGCGATGCCCTGGTCCCATAGTCTATTTTGGTATTCCCCAGGGACTTCATTGCTCTGCTCCCCTTGCTGTTCTGTTGCACACCCTTAGTGTTTCGCCTCGGTGTGGTGGGGTCAGATCAGGCACAATTCCCACACTGTGTCTCCAGTGTTGTCCCCCATAGAGCTATTGGTCAGTGAGGGACCTTGTGTCTTATCGTGGGGCTGGCTTCAGTAGTCCTCTCTGTACGTTGACTGCTCTGAGCAGGAATATCATCTTTGGAGCTTGGTAGGCCAGGATGTGCTCCACTCTCTCTTCCCACCCCTTCATTTGCTCCCATGTGCTCTCATCAAATATGTCCCTCTCCTTGAGCTGTAGCTTCAGTGCTGACCTCTGAAGTGAATTCTTCTTGGGGGAGGGGGCCTGTCTACGTAGTTGGGATTGGGGCTGGCCCCTCAGACCTCTCTATTGTGTACAACTCTTTTTGATACGGTTGAATTATTGAATTGTATAACATGGATGAAGCACTAATAAATTGTTTTTATAAATATTTGCTTCTATCTTTTCTTCTATAAGTTTTGTAGTTTTAATCCATATATTTAGGTCTTTGATCCATTTTTGAGTTAATATTTGTATGTGGTGTGAGGTAAGAAGTGACTTTACTCTTTTATGTGAATACTCAATTGTCTTATGATTGTTGAAAAGACTATTTCTCCATTGAATGGTCTTGGCAACCTTTTCAAACTTCAACTGATCGTAAATGTACGGGTTTATTTCTGGACTCTCCATTGGATTTTTCAATTATTTCCATTTATATATCTACCCCACTACCAGCACCACAGTACCTTTATTACTAAAACTTTGACATAAGTTTTGAAGTTGGGAAGTGTGATTGCTCCAACTTTGTTCTTCGTTTTCAAGATTGTCTGCATTATTCTGGGTCCCTTGTCTTTCCTCATGACCTTTAGGGTCAAGTACCCGTTTCTGCAGTAGCTGCAATAGTCATTTTGTCGAACCTGTAGAATCATTTTCAGGAGTTTTGCCACCTTGGCAATATTAAGTCTTCCAACTACTAAGTGAGCTCCTTCTAAACAGTTAGGTCTTCTTTAATTTCTCTCAATGATCTTTTAATTTTCAGTGTATAAGATTGCACTCCACCCACTGCCATGAAGTCAATTTCAAGTCATAGAGTTTCCAGGCTGTAAAGCTTTATGGGAGCAGATTGAGGTTAACAGTCTAATGCTTAACCCAACAGCACCATCAGGGCTCCTAAGATTGCACTATTTTTGTTAATATTTTCTCTAAATATTTTGTTGTTTTGATGTTATTATTAGTGGAGTTGTTTTCTTAATTTTATTCTCAGTGTATTTGTTGCTAATATGTAGAGATACAAATTTTTGTATCTTGATCATGCATTACATTTATTATTTATTGCTTATTTATTAACTTTGTGTGTATTCTCCAGGGGGTTTTATATACAAGATCATTTCATAGGCATAAAGGAAATAGATGTCTTTAATTTCTTCTTCTTGTCTAATTGCCTTGGTTATAATCTTGTGGTAGGTAGGTTTATTGTGCCTACCTGGCCAATAGGAACATGTGGGATTAATGCCACAGTTTGATTGGAGGGCAAAGAGATAAATGGCTCAGCAAACCCCACTTCCCTCTCTTGCTCTCTGGTGATCAGGCCAGTGTGCGGCTGCTAGTTCTCTGCCTCAACTTGTGAGCTACACTACCTGTGGAACAGTCAGCCCGTGGATCGTGTCACTAGAGCTTGAGGTTCCTTCACACCCGATTCACCACACTGCTGGTATATACATTGCTTGAGCTTGTGACTCGGATCCTGCTGTTTGCTACCTGTGGCCAGACTGCCTGCTTTGCTCTACAGAAGACTCAGCTGTCTGCTTCCTTGACCTTTTGGACCCAGCATCCCTCTTGAGTTGAAGGACTTCTAGTATATTCACTGTTCCACAGAAGTGAGTTGAACTGAGCCCTCTGTACTGCTATGTGAACTAATTAGCTGTTATATTCCTTTGTGCTCTATCTATCTATCCATCTATCTATCATCTTTCTTTCTATCTATCATCATAAGTGTCCTGCTTTTGTTTCTTTAGAGAACCCTGTCTAACACAAACCTCCAGTAAGTGTTGAACAGAAGTGGTGAGATGTGAACATCCTTGTCTTATTTCTGATCTTAGGAAGAAAGCTTCAGTCTTTCACCATTAAGCATGATGTTTGCTGTGGAGTTTTGTAGATGCCCTTTAACAGGTTGAGGAAGTTATTTTCGATTCCTAATTTGTCCAGTGTTTTTTGGAGGGTCATAAAAGCCAGTAAGATTTTTTCAAAGGCTCGGTATCTCTTGAGTTGCTCGCATCGTCTTTGTGTTTTTAGTTCTATTAATATGTCATTTTCCATTGATTGACTTTAGTTGTTGAACCGACCTTCATTTGTGGGATAAATCCTACTTCGTCAGAAGATATTATCTTTTGTGGCTTTTAAAGCATCATCCGCGCATTCTGTGGGACTAGGCTCCCATCTGCGCTATTTGCCATTGAGTCAGCTCCAACTCCTGGAAAGCCATGTGTCTCACATAGGTTGAATGTGTGTGCTCCACCAGGTTTTTGATGGCCGGTTTGTTCCTTTATTTTAATTAATCATTTTGTTGGGAGCTCTTACAGATATCATAACATTCCATAGTTCAAGTACATCAAGCAGTATTGTACAATTGCTACCACAGTTTCAAACATTTCCTTTCTTCTTGAACTCCTTGATATCAGCTCCCCTACCCTGTGACCAGTTTTTAAAAAGTAGACCACCAGGCTTTTCTTCTGAGACTTCTCTAGGTGAACTCAAACTGCCAAAATTTTGGTTAGCAGTTAAGCAAATTACTTAATTGCATCATCTAGGAATGCTAATGTTATTCTCTTTATTCCCTGCTGGGTCCTGTTTAAGTATTTTCTTCTTTTTTACCCCTAGTCTAAACCTTTTTCTTGAAAGGTAATACAGATATCATATGATTCCATCGTTCAATCACATCAAGCAGTATTATACAAGTGCTACTACAGTTTCAAAACATTCTCTTTCTTCTTGATCTCATTATCATCACCCCTTTACTCCCACCACCCCCACCGTACCTCCCAAGAACCCTGATTCAACTTCCTGTCTCTATAGGTGCATCCATCCTAGGTTTCACATACCGAAAAACATACAGCAAAAATACAAGACAGCTGTCCCCAATGACAAAATCCATCAGAGCTGAACCCCATCTAGGTATTTTCTTGAGGACTTTCATAAGGGATCAAACTCTAAAACTCACTGCTATCAAGTTAAATCACACTGAGAGACTCTATGGGACAGACTAGAATTGCCCCTGCGGGTTTTCGAGATTGTAAGTCTGTACAGGAATAGAAAGCCTCCTCTTTCTCTCCTGGAGCTGCTGGTTTCAAACTGCTGACCTTGCAGTTAGCAGCTCCAGGGTCCCTCACTACCTGGGCAGGGCTCCTTTCAAAGGGGATATTGCTATGTGATTTCCTTTTGGAAGGATTGGTGAAGGATTGGTATTCGTTCTTTTTTAAGTGTGGGTAGAATTCACCAGCGAATCCAAACTGTCCTGGCAGTTTCTTTGTGCCTATTTAGAAATTTGTTAATTTATCTAGGTTGTCTAATTTGGGGGCATACAATTGTTGATCATATTCTGGTAGTACAGCTCGATTAAAAAAATTGTTTTACAGTTTTATTTTTGTAAGGTCAGTAGAACTTTTTGTAAGGCTTCTTTCACTCCTGGTTTTAGTTGTTTGAACTGTTTTTTGGTGTATTGTTAATTACTAAAGTACAATAAGATATTAATAAAAGTCACTAATTTCAAAGAAAACAAAGTTTTGATGGCCACTTCTAGCCCTAACTTCCTCCAGAGATAAACTTGTCAGCTTGACATAGCATGGCTACTTATATATACCAATGTATTAATTTTCTTTTATTACACAGATTATCACAAATTTAGCAACCTAAAACAACACCAATTTATCATTTCACATTTTCCATGGCCTGGTCTAGGCATAGGCCAGTTAGCCCTCTGCTCAGGGTCTTACCATGTTAAAATCAAGTTGTTAGTGGCAGAAGTGCCTTAGGAAGCAAAGCAGGAGGGTCTCTTGGGCGAAGAAGAGTCTTAAAAGTGGTACGGTCTCTTCTGAGAAGGGTCTTTAAGAGCCATGGAGGGTTTTTGCAACAGGCAATGAAATAGGGGGTGGGCCAGTACTAGGGGGAAAAATCAAATTGTTACTAGGAGTACGGTGATTTGATCTGAGACTGACTTTTTACAAGCTCAGTTGGTTGAATTCCATTTCTTTGGATTATAGGACTGAAGTTCCTGCTTTTTTGCTGGCTATAAACTGTGACCTTTTCCGTTTCTGGGGGGCACCCTCTTTTTTTTTTTTTTTACCACTTGGCAGTTTGCTCCAAAACTATCACCTCTATTGTATCTTCAAATGTCTCTGACTTCTGTCTCTGACCTCTAGACCCGATTTGATTAGACCCTAATCAAATGATTAAGTCAGGCCCATCCAGGATAGTATCTGTCACGTTTCCCGGATATTTTAAAGTCATCTATTTGATTCACTCAAAGATTGTTAAGTCTCATCGTGTCAGTTCCGACTAATAGTGACCAACCCGGTGTACAACAGAACAAAACACCCCCAGTGCTGTATCTTCCTCACAATTGTTCTTGTGTTTGAGCCCATTGTTGCAGCCACGATGCGAATCTGTGTTATTGAGGGTTGTGGTAGTTACATAATCTGATGTCAATTTGGGACTTGAGAGGATTAAGAGTGAAGGGGTGGAGTCTAGTCTGTCAATCAGGTCATAGCCAATGAGGCCTCTGTGTGGGCATGGCCTTCCCCTGAGGATTCTGGAAACGTCTGTGTTTCCTCCTTGGAGGCCAGAAACACTCTGTCTCTCTTTGATCACTCCCTGAGAGACACTCTACTGACAAGATTCATGGCACTACACTGATAGACCCGGTGCCCTGGGAACTGGAGGAGCCATGTGGAGATCCCTGCCGGTGCTGAAATACTTCTACCACCACTGGATCCACAAGACTTTACACCCACTGGCCTGGCCTGTGATCTTCCTGCATTCAGCATCATTGCATGCGTTTCGTGAGTCTGAAGAGAACCTTATAGATTGGTATCGGACATATGGGCTAATATCAGAGTTGTGGACTTGATCTGGTCTGGGCTGGGATGTTTTCTCAATAGCCAACTGCTCTTGTATATAAAGCTCTTGACATATGAGCATGTCTATGAAATTGTTTCTCTAGTGCACCCAGACTAACACCAGGGTCTTCCTCTTTTTCACTGTCCCTCTATTTTACCAAGCATGTTGTCCTTTCTCAGGGTCTGTCTCCCCTCAGAATATGTCCAAAGTACATGAGACAAAGTCTCACCATCCTTGCCTCTAAGGAACATTTTGACGGTATTTTTCCCAAGACAGATTTCTTTATTCTTTTGGCAGTCCAGGTACTCTCCATGTTCTTTGCCAGTACCATAGTTCTTCAGTCTTCCTTATTCAATGGTCAGCTTTCACAAGCACATGAGGTGATTGAAAATACTACAGCTTGGGATGTGATTGAATCATTGTATGGTATGTGAATTATATGCCAATAAAGCTGTTGAGAAAAGAAGAAGAAGAAAATGCCATGGCTTGGGGCAGGCACGCCTTAGTCCTCAAAGTAACATCCTTGCTTTTCATCACTTTGAAGGGGTCTCGTGCAGCAGGTTGACCCAGTACCCTGCATCCTTTGATCTCCTAACTGCTGTTTCCGCGAGTCTTCATTGTGGATCCAAGCAAGATGAAATCCTTAACAACGTCAATCTTTTCTCTGTTTATCATGATGATACCTATTGGTCCAGTTGTGAGGATTTGGGTGTTCTGTACATTGATGGTAATCCATACTAAAGGCGTCAATCTTTGATCTTCATCAGCAAGTGCTTCAAGCCCTCCTCACTTTCAGCAAGCAAGGTTGTGTTATCTGCACATTTCAGTTTCTTAATAAGCCTTCTTACAAGCCTGATGCCACATTCTTCTTCATATAATGCAACGTATCTGATGATTTGTTGTGTTACATTTGATTGTTTGTTTAGCATACAGATTGCATAAGTATGGCGAGAGGATGTACCCCTCTCTCACACTTTTCATGATTTTCAACCATGGGTTGTATTCCCTGGTTCTGTTCGTACAACTTCCTCTTGATCTATGTACAAGTTCCTCATGAACACAATGAAGTTCTGGAATTCCCAGTCTTGTCAAGGTTATCCATAGTTTGTTATACACACAGTTGAATGTCTTGGCATAGTCAATAAAACACTAGTAAACATCCTTCTGGTGTTCTCTGCTTTCAGTAAAGATCCACCTGACATCAGCAGTGATAGTCTTTATTCCAAGTCCTCTTCAGAACCTGGCCTGAATTTTGGGTAGCTCCCTGTCAGCGTACTACAACCATTGTTGAATAATCGACAGCACAATTTCACTTGCGAGGGATAACAATGATATTGCTCTGTAATTTGTGTATTCTGTTGGCTCACCTTTCTTTGGGATGTGTACAAATAGGGACCTCTTCCAGTCAATTGGCCACTTCACTCTCTTCCAAATTTTCTGGCAGCGACAAGTACTTCATCATCCTGTTGGCATATTTCAAATGGTATTCCATCAATTCCTGGAACTTTGTTTTTGGCTAATGTCTTCACTGCAGCCTGGACGTCTTCATTCAGTACCATTAGTTCCTGATCATATGCTACCTCTTGAAATGGTCGAATGTTGACTTGTTCTTTTGGGGTTCAATGCTCCAGTGCTCTGTTTATTCCATCTTTTAAAAAAGTATTCCTACATCATTCAATATGTTGTCCACATACTCTTTCAATAATGCAACTTGAGGCTTGTTAGCTCCTTCAGCTTAAGATACACTAACTATGGTCTTCCTTTTTTGTTTTCTCACTCTAGATCTTTGTACATTTCATTATAATACTTTGTCTTTTTAAGCTGCCCTTTGAAATCATCTGTTCAATATGTCATCCTTCCTTCAATTTGCATTGGCTACTTTGTGATTAAGAGCGAGTTTCAGAGTCGCTTCTGATATCCATTTTGATCTTTTCTTTCTTTTTTTAAAATTTAATAATTTTATTGGAGGCTCTTACAACTCTTATCACAATCCATCTATCCATCCATCCATTATGTTAAGCACATTTTTACATATGTTGTCATAATCATTTTCAAAACATTTTTTTCTACTTGAGCCCTTGATATCAGCTCATTTCCCCCTCACCCACCCCGCCTCCCTCATGAACCCTTGATAATTTATAAATTATATTTTTTCATGTCTTACACAAACTACTGTCTCCCTTCACCCACTTTTCTGTTGTCTGTCCCCCTGGGAGCGGGTTGTATGTCAATCATTGTGATCAGTTCCCCCTTGCTCCCCCCACCTTCCCCTACCCCTCCTGGTATCACTGCTTTCATTATTGGTCCTGAAGGGCTTATCTGTCCTGGATTCCCTGTGTTTCCAGCTCTTATCTGTACCAGTGTACATGCTCTGGTCT
>NW_022103968.1:28344031-28351733 GCF_000313985.2 Echinops telfairi | reverse complement strand
AAACCTCTATACATACCCTTTGTCCCCTAGTTCTTTCCTCTATTTCCCTTTACTTTCCTCTTGTCCCACTATCATGGTCAGCCTTCATTTGGGTTTCAGTGATTTCTCTCGGTTACAATGCCCTTGCTGAACCCCTACCAGGCCTCTTGCACCCTCCTTGCCACTGTTTTTGGATCACTTGTTGCTCCCCTGTCCCTGGGTTGGTCAGCACCACCTCCTTACCCCCACTCTCCCCCTCTCCTGTGTCCCCTCCCCCCAACCGTTGGTCCTGTTGTTTTCTTCTCCAGACTATTCGTCCAGTCTACCTTATCAAGATAGATCTGTAGAGATACTAATATGCATAAAAAACCAAGCCATAGCAAGATAGGCAATCAGTGACAGCACAGCGATGGCAACAAAAAAGGAAACCTATTACCCATAGAAGAAGAAGTTAATTAAACAAACAAAACAAAAACTTAAGCAGAAAGAAAAACCTGTAAATAGGTCAAGGTCTGATTTTTTATCTCTAGGCGTGCCCTTCAGTCAAGACCGATGGGGTACCATGCTCTGGCCCCCAAATCTGTCCTTTGTACTCCCTTGGGGGCTCTCTGCTCTGCTCCCACGGTTGCTTTTTGTGGTTTGCCTCGGTGTCTCAGGGTCAGTCTGGGCCAGTCCCAACACTGAGTCTCCAGCGTTGTCCCCCTTAGAGCCTGCTGCCATCAAGGGATGGCGTGTCTCGTGATGGGATCAGCTATATTGTCCACTCTGTCCACAGGCTGTTCAGAGCGGGGATGTCGTCCTCCAGGGCTGGTGGGTCAGGATGTGCTCCACTCTCTCTTCCTCCCCAAATGCTCCCATTTGCTCTGATCAGACATGCCCCTTTCCCCTAACTGCAGCTTCATTGCCGTCCTCTCAAGTAGCTTCTTCTGCGGGGAGGGCTGTTGTCCACATAGCTGACATGGGGCCGAACCCTCAGACCCCTCCACTGGCTCCCCACTCCTTGCCAACAAGCTGCATTCGTCTGGCACTGGCTTTAAATCTGGTCCTTTCCCCGGTGGTCGGCCACTAATTCAGGTGCAGAGCTGTACGTCACCACTAGATGGCGCTCGCCCAAGTCTCAGCCCTGCGTCCTCTGAGGCGCTGGGTGATTGTCTTGCACAGTCCATCTCTATGGTTTCTGTTGTGGCTCTATCCGGAATAGGCGGTGCTTCCGCTTCCGGTGGGGCCGGCCGTAGCGGCGGAGATGGCGGCGGCTCAGGCGGGGGCTCTCTCCTCGGGCTCTGTAGGGCCCCGGGAAGAGGCTGAAGCCCCCAACTCCGCCTGGGATGAGTCACAACTGCGCAGTTACAGCTTTCCTACCCGGCCCATCCCGCGGCTGAGTCAGAGCGACCCTCGGGCCGAGGAGCTGATTGAGAATGAGGTGGGGGCGGGGCCGCGTCCAGAGGACAAGGGGGTCCCGGGTGGGAGGAGAGGTGGGAGGCGAAAGCTGAAAGAGGCGGTCAAGGACAGTGAGGTTCTGCTTTAAGGGCAGAGGGAGGAGGAAGCGAAGTAAGTTTGAGGGGTGAGGGGTTCGTGCTCATCAGCGGAAAGAACCCTGTGGTTGGGAAGTAGTTGGGTTCTGGGATAAGGACTGGCCCGCTCCTTGGGGGTGACTTCATTTGTTTCGTGTCGCTCTTCTGTTTTGTTTTCACTTGATGGTCGCCTCACTTAGGAGCCCGTGGTACTGACCGACACTAATCTTGTGCATCCGGCCCTGAAATGGGACCTCGAATACCTGCAAGAGAATATTGGCAATGGGGACTTCTCTGTGTACAGTGCCAGTACCCACAAATTCTTGTACTATGATGAGAAGAAAATGACCAATTTCCAGAACTTTAAGCCGAGGTCTAACAGGGAGGAAATGAAGTTTCATGAGTTTATTGACAAGCTGCAGGATGTACAGCAACGAGGAGGAGAAGAGCGGTGAGTTCGCAGATCTTCGTTTTTCCTTGCCCGGACTTAGTGGAGGGCCCCCGGTGCCCTAGCGGTACCGCCCGTAGGTTGCTGCCACCAGGTCCGCTGTTAGAAACCGCCAGCCCTTCTGTTGGAGAAAGACCAGGCTTTCCACTTTTGAAAAGTTACTCGTCTCCAAACGCCCCCGGGGCAAGTTCCCTGTGAGTCAGAATGGGCTGAATGGCTATGAATTGGGTTTTTGGTACTTGTCTGAAGGTCTGGTGGAGTTGGGTAAGTAGAGATTGGCATCGGCATTTCAGGATTCCTTCCTTCTGAGTGAGTAGTTTGCTCATTCAACCCATGAGGGGTTTGGGTTGTGAAGGGATGCTTGGGCTTACAGCCCAGACTTTAGCCATAGTGAGGATTACACTTGAACTTTGTTTCTGTAGTTCTTTGTCTCCCCCCCCCCCCCAACTCACAGTGACTGAGATTTAGAGTCAGGTAATGACTGAACCAAATGAATGAAGATGGCCAGGTGAGAATGAAGCTGGCGCTGAAGGCTTATGCCATGCCCCAAGCCATTACTTGACTTAGCATTGAAGGGAAGCCAGAAACCAAGATTTTTATTGAGAACCTGATTTTTAAGTTTGGGTAACTAATAAAATATTTTGAAAATGCTGCCTGGAGGCCAAAGAAAAACCTGGATTAGATTTATCCCTGAGATTGCCTGTTTACAACCTTTGCTCTAAAATGGTAGGCTGGCTGCAGACAAGGGGAAAGTAAATGTGTAGATTGTTGTGATTCTGGGGGGAAGGCCCTCAGCTTCCCTCTAGGGGAGATCAGATTAGCTTGGGAGTGGTGGCGCATTATCAGCATTCCAGATTGTGCCAGTGGTAGTACACACACTTCTGCAAGAGTGATTCTCTCTCTGGCGCTTATCCTGACTTGTGCACAAGGCCTCTCTTGTAGGCACCGGACAGCATCCCTTCCTCAGGAGAACTGCCATCCCTGAGTAGCTTTACAAATGAGTGAGAACTGCCATCCCTGAGTAGCTTTACAAATAAGTGAGTGGCCACACATTTGGTGCCTCACCCAAGGCTTCTTCCTCATCTCCTGCCTCAAGAAGGAGTTCAACTTGCCTCTCTACCAGCAATGTGTGGCTAGTTGAATGGATCTGAAATAACTTTTTCTTCTTTAAAAGGGACTTTGACCGAAAGAATTTCCAGGGTCCTAAAAATTGGTTAGTTTAGTCATCTCATTGCACTAATTGCCTCAAACTTAACAGCACACACACAGAGCGAGAGCATGTTGACAGAGAACTTGCTATAAATGATGCTGATAGAGTAGGTGATCCCACTGGATCAGCATGTGCCCTGGAATGAGTGGAGTGCGAAATAAGACGCATGAATCTTCTGGTTCTTTGGCCATTTTTAAGTGTCTTGTCCCCATCAGTGTTACTTGCTCTTGGGTGGGCTCTGACTCGTGGCAGTCTTCTAATGCACCTTACACACTGAGGAGCTAGGCAGTGTGACCCCTCTGAGCCTTTTGGAAGGACCTTCTCAGAGCAGAGTCACTATCTTTTGTATTCTTCAAGCTTGTCATTTTGTTAATATCTCTTGTTTGGCCAACTGGGTCTGGGTTCCAGGTCCCCGAAGTAACCTCGGACCTTTCTCAGGCAGGTTAGGGACCCTGGGCTTGTGGAAAGCCCGATGAGGTATTTTCTGGCTTACTTCAGCTTAGAGGGCTCTGCGGATTGGTGGCTCGTTGGAGGTTGGCCCAAAAAGATGGAGGCAGGGGGAAGACATTGGGAAGTTTGCAAGAGTTAAAGACAGCAGAGGCAAATACTGACTGCTACAGACACAGTTTAAGAAAATAAAAAAGATTGGTGGCTGAAAGATAGTGTAGGCTCAGTGGCTTAAATCAACAAGCTTTGTTTCTCCCTCCTGTGGCATGTTCATCACAGAGCTCCTGGGGGCTCATCATTTTCACTCCAAGATTGCCCCAGCCAACACCTGTCTGGAACTTGGCTGTGGTGGTAGTGTCTCCTGGTACATAAAAGTTAGAATTGGGGAATAGCACCAGTCACTTCTGTGGCTCATGCAGTGGCCGGAGAAGATTAAAAGAGCAAGCCTGACTTCAGGGGGTTGCAGAAAATGATTCTCGCCCTGGGAGGGACCTTGTTTTGGGGAGTGGCCATTCAGTCTCCCAGTGGCCATCAAGGATGAACAGGAGCTGGTCATCTGGTCTGGAGAGGCACGAGGACAAGATCAATTTGTCATCATAAGATCTGCAGCTAGGCTTCCAGGAGTCTAGAAATTTGTAAGAAAAGTTGTATGTGTATGTATTTTGGGGGGAAGCTGGCTGAGGAGTCTTAAAGGATTTAGGGTATGACCTAGACAAGACTAAGAATCACTGTTTTAAAGTACAAACACTCTCTGATGTGTCGGTACTCCTGGAGGTCACTCTCTCCAGGCTCTGTCCAGGCGGCATAGGAGAGCACAGGGCTCTGCCCCGTGATGTGCAATCCTTTTCCACAACGTTGGCGATCAAGCCGGGCCTTGAGCCTCTGCCAGCATAGTCCTGCAGTTTCTCAGGACAGTGACTGAGGAGACACACCACGCAGGAAACAGCTCTCTGATACTCCCCACCTGAGTCTAGGTTCTGTTTGATGAGTTAGATTTGTTTTCCACTTGTAGGTTTTTTGCAGGAAAATAATAAAGTGAGAAAGGTTGATGTTGAAAGAAAGATGGGAGTTATTCTCTGAGCGTCTGTGTGGGCTCGGCGGGGGTGGTGGTGTGGATTTGGAACTGCGCTTGTCTTTCCAGATGGAGGGTGGGCTGTGTGTGCATGCACTAATGGGCTGTTCTTCTCGGGACGTAGGTTGTATCTGCAGCAAACACTGAACGACACGGTGGGCAGGAAGATTGTCATGGACTTCTTGGGTTTTAACTGGAACTGGATTAATAAGCAGCAGGGAAAGCGTGGCTGGGGTCAGCTGACCTCCAACCTGCTACTCATCGGCATGGAAGGTAAGCAGTCTCTGGGAGCAGTGTGGCTTTAAGCCACACCAACCTGCTTTGCGTACTGTCTTCAGCACTTGTTAGCCCCATGACTTTGAACCCAGCTCTTGATTTCCTTAAGCCTCGGCCCTTTTCATCTGAAGAGTCACTGAAGATAAAATGCGGTTGTGTGTCAGGTCTTAAAGGTAGTGTCATGTACTCAGTCTTAAGGGTTAGTTTCCTTTTCCCTCCTTTAAATGCTGCGTGAGAGTTCCGTCAGATACTAAGGGCCCCAGCTGCTCGGCAGGAGAAAGATGAGGTTTCCTTCTCCCATAAAGAGGTACAGCCTGGGAAACCCACAGGGCCAGTTCTGCCCTGTCTAGGGTCGCTCTGAGTCACAGTTGACGCACCGTGATGCCGAGCAGAAGGACCGCCAAAATCGTTCTGAGGTCTCTTGGATCTGCCTATATTCAGAAGATTTTTGTCCTCTTGAAACAGGAATCCCCTCTTTCCCCCCCCCCTCCCCCCCCCCCCCCCCCCCCCCCGCTCCATTTAGTAATTTTAGCGTTATCTTTTGAATAGATAGGCATTCATGGGGTTGAAAATTCTGAAGGTGATAGATGGGTCCTCCAACACCCACTGCTTTTGAGTCGCTCCCACTCGTAGTGGCCGAGTTAGATAGGGTCCCAGCCTTGGCATCTTCACCGCTCTCAGAGCAACTGGGGCATCAGGGGCACCAGCGTTGGGTGCTTACGCAGAGAGCACCATCAGGGCTCCTCTTTAAGTGGGCGGGCCGTGATCAATCTCTTCTACCCCATCTGCCAGCCTCCTAGTCCCTCCCTCCTTGAGAGCACCCTGTGTTGGTTGCATCCCAAGGCTCGTATGCATACAAAGAAAATGACACAGCTAATGTTTTTTGTTGTATTCTTCTGGATCTAAGGAGATACCTGTAAACTCCCAGCCAGCTACTTAGGAGCAAGACCCTCTCCCAGTCTTAGTCATATTTTTATTTCTGGCATTAACTCAGTGCCTGGGGGTAGTAGCTACTTAGTAAGTAAATGGTCAGAAAACTGGTTTGAACAAGGTAGCAGATCTTGTCAACAACGGGGTCATTCTTTTTTCTGGATACTTTTACTGGGGGCTCTTACATCTCTTATCACAATCCATACCTTCCTCCAGTGTGTCAAGCACATTTGCACCTATGCCACCATCATCATTTTCAAAGCATTCTCTTCCCTCCTGAGCCCCTGATATCAGCTCCCCATGTCTTCCCTCTCCCTCCCCCACCCGCCCTCCTTCACGAATACTTTATTGTAGAGTAATTCTTTATTGTCATTCTCCACTGGGCTCTCCTCCCCCTTTGACTGCTCTCAGTTCAGACTCGTTCCTTTGCCTCTTATTAATACAACTTAAGAATTGTCACTTAATTGCCACTTTGTAACCGATTCTTTTTTTTTTTTTTTTAATTTTATTTTCTGTTAAACTCTTTTACTTTGTAACCAATTCTTGCTCGATCCCTCTGGACTCAGTTCTGCTCCTTCATTCCGCATTTCCTATGGTGTGTGCAGAATAGCAGACCCATCGGGTAGAAGGGAGAGCAGCTCCCCTCGGTGGGTCCCCGTACTCTGTGCTCTCAAGCTGCTGTCACAGCGTGCCCATGCCAAGCTGGGGAGGTTTTCTGAACCCCATCCCCTGTAGGGAGAGGTGTGTGCTCAACCCAGAAGGCTTGTGCACAGGGTAAGCAAGAGATGTGGCCTTAGCCACGAAGGAGCAGGTCACACACACATAAGCCAGGGCAGAATGAATTAAAGGTGGCTACCTTGTCCTCTCACAAAGTGTCCGTCACCTGCTTCAGGTAGGTGGTTAGGGTTCGCCCCTTGAGACTCAGCTGCCCCAGTGTTAAATCGAGTGGCTCGCTGCATTGGTGTGTTGCAATGAGAGCAAAAGTTGAGAACCTTTGAGCTCAGGAAGGGTGACCTAACACAGTTCGTATTCACACAGCTTCAGATAACTGGTTCACCCTATCAATGAAGCTCATGCATTGTTAACTTCCCTAGTTTCTGTTTTGCCGCCCTTGAATTTTTGCCATAGTCAATAAGGAGTGTACGTGCGCTCAGCATGCTCCTTTACCAGGCTGATAGTGTGCCATTTTTATGAGCTAGTTCTCTCCAGTGAGAGCAGTCAGTAGCCCTCATATAGAAAAGTCTACACTGATACTGATCAGTGTAGTGGTTGCTCTTAACCGTAGTGGTTGCTCGACTTAATACCCAGTAAAAGTGGAGCACTGAATTTGCTTAAAGTTATCATTGCAGTTACTCTGGTTCTGCTTGAAATGTTGGTTAGACCTCTTAGCTGGGCGGGCCCCTTGCTCTTCTAAAGAGGGCTGGGCCTTCCGATGCCCTGTAGAGCCCCTGCTCTGGATGAGAACATGTCTTTCCTCCCGCAGGAAATGTGACACCTGCGCACTATGATGAACAACAGAACTTCTTTGCTCAGATCAAAGGCTACAAACGATGCATCTTATTCCCGCCAGATCAGTTTGAGTGCCTCTACCCATACCCCGTCCATCACCCGTGTGACAGACAGAGCCAGGTGAGCATGTGTGGTCTGAGGAGGGTGTAGAACTCCAGAGTCTTAAGTGCAGCCAGCCCTTGATCCCAAAGGAATTCCATCTATCCCTTTGTCTGTGGTGGTATGTTGGGGTCAGATTACAGGCAGGTCTTGCCTTACAGACGAACCCAGAGGGCAGTTTCATAATGTAGCTCACATATTCGAGGCCCAGGTGTGCGTCC
>NW_022103968.1:28324422-28343931 GCF_000313985.2 Echinops telfairi | reverse complement strand
CCCCCCCCAAGTTTGTAAGCATAAGCAGCCCTGTAGAGTGAATGCTGTAAGGCCCCATTGTTGGTGCTGGCACACTGTCGCTACTCTTGTTTGATTGGCTAGCAAGTTCATAGAACAAACTGCTCGTGTGTTCTTTGGATTTACTCATTGGTTGCTTTTGTATAGATACTACTACTTGGTGATTTTGAGAAGGGCACGTAGAATTGAGAAATGTCACAGTGCATTTGCTGGGTCTAGGTGAAGTATGTGGTCTATTTTTGTGGCCAGCCAAAGAGAAGATCTAGAGAGAATAGATGGGGGGAGGCAACAGGTCTTTTGCTGGACATAAACTCTAAAGACTTTGTTATCTGTTTGTTTAGAGCAGTGGTTCTCAACCTTCCTAATGCCACGACCCTTTAATACAGTTCCTCATGTGGTGGTGATCCCCCACCCATAAAATTATTTTTGTCGCTACTTCATACCTGTAATTTTGCTACTGTTATGAATCAGGCGACCCCTGTGAAAGAGTTGTTCGACACCCCTCCCCCCCAAAGGGGTCGAGACCCTCAGGTTGAGAACCACTGGTTTAGTGGCATCTTTTTTGAATACCAAGAAAAGATTTGGTGATAGACTGACTTTGATTTTTTTTTTTTTTCCCTTAAACCTCTCAGGTGGACTTTGACAATCCCGATTATGAGAGGTTCCCCAATTTCCAGAATGTGGTTGGCTACGAAACAGTGGTTGGTCCTGGCGATGTTCTTTACATCCCAATGTACTGGTGAGGAGGGGACTAGGGCTGGCGCTTCTCGGGTGCATCCTTTCCCATTCTTTGGAATGCTGCACTTGTGTCCCTCGCTCTACAGCAGGATGGGCCCTGTGTGGTCTCTAAGAGGGTTTCTATCTCCTGAAGTCACCCTGCTGAATGTGGGGGAAATGACCACTCTGGCAGATCCAGAGGTCCCCGAGGCTTGGAGCTTGAGAGGCAGTCTGACTCCTTGTTGCAGGGCAACACCACCTAGCCCCAGCCCCACCCCCAGCCCCAGCGTGTGCTTTGCAGGCGGGTGTAGAGACCACATCATCAATGTCACCCATCACTGGGCTCCACCTCATTTTTCATTCCTCCCTCTGAAAGAATTTGTGGCAAACAGAACCTGTTGGTCTCTTGCAGGTGGCATCACATAGAGTCGTTACTAAATGGGGGAATTACCATCACTGTGAACTTCTGGTACAAGGTGAATATGGAGCTGGGGGGCGGGGGCAGATGGACTAGCCTGGAGATGGTCCCCAGGTCTTGGGGAGATGGAGAGGGGAAGTGATTGGGTTCCTTGGAGGAAGGATGGTGCTAGGAGCAAGCAATAGGGCGATCCTGAGCTGCTGCTTCCCTTGCAGGGAGCCCCCACCCCTAAGAGAATTGAATATCCTCTCAAAGCTCATCAGAAAGTGGCCATAATGAGAAACATCGAGAAGATGCTCGGAGAGGCCCTGGGGAACCCACAAGAGGTATGTAGCTGACCCGGGATTGCCCATGCAAAGTCGGGTGGCAGTCTCTGTAGCTCCACTGTCTCACTATCTGGTGTCCTCTCTCGGCATAGAGGTTATGGGTACGTTCAGAAAATCCTTGTTTTCTGGAGAGAGCAGGGCTTGACTGGCTGATCAATTAAAATCTGTTCCATGCTAGTGGTGATGTTCCCCAAGGGACTGGTCTACCAGCTGGGGACCCCTGAGGGGATTCTTCTGGAATGGGAAGCGAACAGCAAAGCAGCTCCTCACGCTTTCCCAGCTGTGCCAAGGCAGCTTTAGGTAACCGTCGAGACTGCCTTCCCACATAGGTGCTCCAGTGGCCCATCGGATAGATGGGGGCAGTTCGTCTTTGGAATGCTGAGCCTGCTTCCTGTGGGTGGCTACAGCATCTGGGCGACCTTTGGAGTCTGGAGATGGCAGCAGCCCCAATTGCAGTGACCCTTGAGAAGACAGAGGCATTTAACATTGGAAAAGGCCCATAGAAGCATGTGCACACGCGCTTTCGGCTGTTCGGGGACTAGCCCCTTCGGCCTGGTGGTCAGTTTGGTGCTGCCTACACACACCAAGGGTTGTGAGAGGCACGGCAGTTCAAAGTGGACCCCTGAGACAGGGTCGTGGCCCCTACTACGGGGCTGACCTCCAGGAAGAGTTGCTTAGAGGGTTTGCCAGGTGGAATGTCTGCACGGGTATCCAGCTCCAGGGAGGGCCAGAAGCAGGCAGTTCTGACGAGCTCCTCGTGTCTCTTCACAGGTGGGGCCCTTGTTGAACACAATGATCAAGGGCCGGTACAACTAGCCTGCCAGGGCTTCCCGGCCTCCTGCAGGTGACCGCTGCCCCATCTGCTGCGCCGCCGCCTTGATGAGGACAGGCGGTTCAAGCGCTCGTATTGCACGCTGCACTTACGGACTGGACTCTTGCCATGACCCTGGAGGCAGGTGTTTGGGGCCAGGCAGGAAGGTTGGCACTCCACTCCCATTTAGAGGGGTTTCCTGCCCTTGCCTCTTGTGCCCCAGTACTTTCCTCTCTGCCCCCCTAAAGTCCTGCACTTAGTATGTGGAGTCCCAACTTCTGGTTGTTGTCATGTCTGTGTGTGTCAGTCTGTCAACCTCGGAGCTTGTGTGTTTGTGTGTGTGTGTGTGTGTCTGTGTGTTCCTTGCAGCCTCAGTGCCTAAGCCTAAAAGGAGATGCTTCTTGGGCCTCCCACTGCCCCTGAGCTGCAGGGCCGGAGCTGTCCTGACCGTTAGGTCCGTCTGCTCACTCCAGCCTCCACCCAGTCAGCCTCTAGGCTGGCATGAGTAGCGACTGCGGCGTTAGCGGAGGAGTGAGTAGAGGAGACTAGCCTTGGAGAGCCCAATAGTCATTCTGTGAGAGAGAATTAGGTAAGCTTCCAGTTTAGACCTTCTTCGAGCCCAGGCCATACAAAGAAAGGAGCCTTGTGACATAAGAACCAGGAATTTCATACGTTCCAAATTGTGGGCAGTATGTGTCTCTCATTCTGCACCAGCTCTTGCTCCCTGTGCTGGGCACCAAGGAAGTTCTGCTGGTGGCTTCTCGGGGTGCAAGTGTGTATGCGTGCATGTCCACATTGGCCAGCCTCTTCATCTGACCAGGGTTCTCCACTGGGACCCATGTCCACTGGGACAGCGCAGTGGGAGTCCCAGGCAAGTACAGCCTGACCTTGCCTAAACCTTTTAAACTCAGATTGTAGCCATAATTGGTCAGGTCTCACTACAACCTGTCTGAAGCGGACTGGCCAGCACCTCCAGACCCTCTGGCCCTGCCTGCCCCGGCTGCATCCTCTACTCCTGCTGAGCTTCCTGCCCGAGTAGATGAAATGGGTCAAGCTTAGGCAGCTAGCTCGCCACTCATCATCCACCTCACGGAAAGGCCAGCAGTGAAGCCTTGCCTCATAAAGCCAGCGCCTCTGCCAGGCCCAGTCGCCCAGAAACCGCCCGGAAAGCCAGGGCACCTGAGGGAACAGAGGAGGAAGATTTTCTTCGCTGTTGAGAACTCCCCATGGGAATCCCTCTCAGGACTGCAGCTTACAGCTGGGCACTGTTCACCTCGAAGAGCCATCCTTCATATCTGGGCGTCGAGAGTCGACCCCGGTGAGTGTGTGGGCCTGTGTCCCCTCCCCTCCACTCTCGGCTCCAACCCCTTCTAACTGCAAGGAAAGAGGAGTCGAAAGTCTCTGGTGTTTTGTTTTGTTTTGTTTTATTTTCTTGCCAAAGGTTTACTTCCAGTGTCTGAGCTGTGGCTCTTACCCCAAAGCTCAGTTTACAGTGCACTGATGGACTGAGAGGGTGTGTGTACAGTGCGTTTGCAGAGAGAGCGCGAGTGTGTGTTCAGGGAGATGGGTGTTCATGGCTTTTTTAGTACCTCGTGGGGTTTTCCAATCGTGTGGGTATGCAGACACGGTACCTTTTCAAGTGGAGTTCTTTCAAATATAGCCAATGCTGGACAACGTGCCCGCGGTGCTCTCCCTCCCGCCTCCAACTCTGGGGAAGGAGGCGTGCATCACGCCAGGCCAGGGCGGATCAGCGTGCTCAGCATCACACTCAGAAAGGCCGGAGATGTCGCTCCTCTGCATCAGGCAGGCAGGCCTGCGCATTCCTGGCTTGGACTTTGGGAGGTGGGTGAGGAGCCACTGGGCTGACACAGGCCTGACTGAAGCGGGTGGCCTCCCCAAGGGGAGAAGGGAGCTCACTGGGAATCTCCAGAGGGCTGGTCCTGTCCCTGGGACGATGGTATCCAAGAGTCTCTCCCCTGATGAGATCCCTGGTACCCACCTAGTCCTTTGCTCTTGGTTCCTTGCCCTCCTGAAAGGTAATTGGCCTTATTTTCCAGATGAAGAAGGGGGCTCAGGGTGTCCAGGTGATATGTAGCCCTGAGGAGTCAAGCCTAGTACTGGCCGACTGCAGACCCGGCTCCTTCCTTTCCAAAAAATCCTCTAGGTTCTCCTGCTGGACTTCTCTCCCTTGTACTGGAGCACACAAAGCCCTGTCTGGCACCAACCAACCTGCCAAGAGGATACAGAGCTAGCAGCCTGGGGAGCGCACTCTTCTCGCTTTCAGCCAAAAGCGCCTTGGGAAAACCTCCCAGCAGCTGGAGTTTGGCTTAGGAGTGCTAGAAGGAACCTGAGTTCTAGATCCCATTGTGCTATTTGAGTGACCTTCGACTAGGCCCCATAACTCCCATGAGGCCCTGGATCGAACTGGCTTGCTCCTAACGGGAGAAGAGTCTGGATTCTCATTCTGAGATCAGTGCTCTTCACTCACCTAGCTTAGGGCTCTTTGGGTTCCAGTTCTGACTGCGAGGGAAGCTACGAGCTCTCCAGCTGGTTACCTTCCATCCTGGCAGGCAGCTCGGGAGGCAGGCGTACCACCCTAAGGGAGACAGGAACACGTCCCTGGCTAGAGGTCAACCAGACTGCAGGCTCCTGGTGCACACCAGCTCAGGACCAAATGGTTTGTGAAGTCAAATATTTGTTGGGGGGTTGGGGTTGGCTGTGGGGGAGGGGCTGTTCAGGGCATCCGTTGAGCAGATGCCCAGGATGCCTGGGGGAGACCAGCTTCCCCTACAAATCAGAGCTCTAAATTACAAGGTTTTTACCAACGTGAACAGTTGGGGGAAGTCGTCTGCTCTCATTTGCGTAATGGTTTCTGTCACTGGTGATTAGACACAGGATGAAGGAAAAGAAATTTGACAATTAGGAATGAGCGATCATTAATCTGAATCTGTTAGGAGACAGAGAGGGGAAGGATCCTTATCAATGGGCCAGCCCAGTGTGGGCATATACTCCCTCCTCCTGCCGCCCCCCCCCCAGAGACCCCTAGGTTACACATCCTTTCAGTATTCTCACAGGTCTCTGAAAAGAAGCACGAGTTAGGCCCGTCCTTCTCCTGAGATGGTTACAGGAGCAGAAATGGATGGGCTTGAGCCAACGGAACTAAAGGTAGATCGGTGTCAAATACAAGCTATGGGCAGACTAACAAAGGATCGTTTTGATATGGTTGCTGTTCACGGGAAATGGCTTTGCAATAGCGACCCTGATGTCCTCCACCTGTGAGCTTCAAGGCCAGCAGGGCGTGGAGAAAACCTGGTCTTCCTTTTTGGGAGCTTGGGAAACAACCAGAGCTTAGCCCCGTGGTGGTGCTGCCTGTGTGGACCGGTTAGGGACTGTTGAGGGAGGACTTCAGGAGCGGAGAGTTCTGCGTACATGGTTCCAGCCCCTCCCAATCCCCAGGCTCACCTTCACTCTGGGCCCCTGGCAAGGCAGATTGCTCTGTGCTTTTCCGACTCCCTGCAGCTGGGGTTCTGTGGGGAGCATGGGGCCCCGGGCCAGGTGCGTGTGCCTAACCGGCTGAGTCTTCCACGGTGAAGAGCTCCCGTGTGGGTCTTCAGGGCCCTGAGTTACCACCCCCCCTTCAAACTGTAAAGGCATAAGTAATTTCCACGTTGGTGACAGCCCCTCAGTTTCATAACTTGAATGCAGTCAGTGGTTTCCTTAGCTCAGAGGCCTACCCTCAAAAGTGTATGTGGGCTAGAGACAGGAAGGAGGTCTCAATCCTGTCGGGACAAGTTCCCAAAGAATGTCCCCCCCCTCCCGAGTTCCCTACATCTGATACCCCGACCTTTAAAATCTGCTGCACTTTATTAGCAGACCTACAAGCACCGGAGTGCGCCTGCCGGGTGGATGGTGCGGGAGGGAATGTCACCTGCAAGTGGCCGTGGGGTCTCAGAGGCACTGACTTTTCAGCCCATGTCGTCCGCCCTCTGCTCTGGAATCTTATGCAGTTGTCCTCAAGCCCCTTACCCAGTTTTCTGGTGTCCTAAACTGTCGCCTCTGAAAGATTGCTCCAGCCTACCTCCAGAAGCCCTTCAATTGCTCCCACCCAGCTGTCCTCTGCCCAGTCTCCAGTGTTCCCTTCAGCGAGGCTGCAACCAGTTGCCCTTCCTACAGGATCTTCTTGGCTTCAAGTGTTGGATAAACAGATCTCTGAGGATCACGCTCCGAGGGACCGCCCCTGTACCTCGTTTGTTCACATGCTGTGTCAGCGCTGTCCCCTGCCTCTCTTCACTTCTGCACATCCTGGTTTAGTTCTCAGCACGTGGGGGGCATTTCCGAAGATCTTCAAAGCTTGGTGGCCTGTAAACCCAGGCACCAACAGCCAGTAAGGCCACTGGACAAGTTTAAGGGAAAGGAGAGTGGCGGCTGATGCAGGCCCTGTGAACAGGGCGAAGAGAGGAGAGGCACAGGGCCTGGCCAGCCTGGGTGAACAAAGTGGAGTTTTGTTTCCCTCGAAATGCAGCTACTGTGCATACAGTTCCCAGTTCAGAGTTGACCATTTCACCAAGTTTCTCCCCTGTGCCTGGCAGTGGTTGCTGGAAGGGAAAAAGCGTATTGAGTGTTCAGGTGTAGGACACGGAGGTCTTAGAGGATGAGAGAGGCCCTGGAAGCTGGGCCGACAGGAGAGGGACGGGACACAGGGGTTAGCTTGAACCCAGACAGTCTCCCCTCCTGGCCCCAGTGCCACATTTTGGAAAGAGAAAGCACCCTTTAAGTCCAGTGGGAAACCACCTAGCATAGCATTTAAAAGCAAGGTTTTCAACATCAGGTGCCTCTGGGTTAGTTTTTCAGCTTGATTGACCCTTTCTGAGCCTGTTTCCTCAACTGTAATGATAAGTGGGGTGGGGCCATGGAAAACATCTACCTCGGGCTTGCTGGATTTACTGAAAACAATGTAAAGCTTTAGCACAGTGCCTGGCAAGCACTGAATAAATGGTTGTGATGGTAACAGTACGTGATGGAATCCGAAACTTGCCTTCAGTGGTCTGGAAACAGGTTCCTAGCAGCTCCCTCAAGACAAGCCTAGGGAAGCAGAAAGAGAGCATCCCTGCGGAAACCCACATTGAGTCAGGACGAACCCAAGAGTCTTGTCCTGGAGAAAGGGGCACAGGTGCCTGATGCCTCTCCCTGGGGGCCAGGCCTGCAGCCATACACAGCAGTCTGGATCCCAGGTGAGAAGTAGCCCAGTGGGACTATCTTACTGCAGGGGTTCTGGTGACCTGAACTATCTCCCATTACACCTGGGGAAGTTATTGCCGCTTTACAGTGTGAGACACCAGGCAGTCAAGCCAGGCCCCATTGGTCTCCTGTCATCCCACTGTCTTAACAGTTCCTGTTTGTGGAGCCATTTGGTTCCAGGCACTGTGCTAGTCCTTGCCCAGTGGAAGTCTCTGCTTCCAGTTGGGAAACACAGACATAGGCAATAAGACTAATGGGTGCAGAGAAGCAGCCGGTCAAGGTCACGTGTTCAGGATGGGCTGCCTGCAAGAAGTGACAGGCAGTGTAAGCAGCTATGGAAGGTGAGCCAACCAGCGGGTGGGGAATGGTAAAAGGCATGATTTTTATCTGTGGCTTCTACCTCCCAGTCCCAAAACAAGCATTCCTCTAACGGTTTGCTTGCAAGTCATTCTGGGGAAAGACCAGGGCAGCAGACCCCCAAAGGAAAATTAAACCCTGCAGTTAATCACAGAAGTCTTTACAAATCATTTTTCTTGTTGATGCCGATCTGGAGTTCCCCCCCACCCCTGGGGTGGACAATCGTAGCCCATGAGCTCAGGCCACAGAGGGGATTTCATTTGAAGAAAGCCTAACCTGATTGAGAGGGAAAGCTTTGAGTCCTGGATCCGACACTCCGTCTGACCATGAGAAAGGGACCGAGATGCTGCCGCTTGCATCTGTGGAACAGGCCCATCTTGCCCAGGCTGGGCAAGGAGGCTAGGACACGGGTCTAGCAGAGGGCCTGTCCACAGCCTGCAAGGGCTCTGGCATTGTTCCCTCCCAGTGGGCCCCGAACTGCCTTCCAAAGCTCCTCTCCCCGTCCAGCTTCTGACTCCAGCCCTGTTTCTAGTTGGGAAAAACGTCTGTGACTCAGGCACAGAAGTTGAGCATAAACTTTACATCTCTGACGGATTTTGTCAGCACCTCCCTAGCTGGGAATAATCTTCAAAATTCCTGCAATAGAAATATTGAAACTGTTAATAAAAAGACCTGGGGCCTCCTTAAGGGGCTTACAGGGTGGCTCCTGGCCAGAGACACTGAGGGTGTGCAAGCCAGCAGCACAGTCGGACGACAGGGTGATGCTGGCCTGTGTGTAGGCTGCACGGCTGTGACACAAGGCAATAGGGGGTTGGAGGCTGCTGCATTAGACCGAAGACGGGAGGATTCTGGCCTGACGCTCAAGGTTTTTGAGTTAGCATCTTTGGGCCATGTTATTTGAGCAATCAATACCCATCATACTACATTTGGCATGACACACACACACATACGAAATTCTGGGTGATAACACAAGAACAGGCTATAGAAATGACTCTTGGTTTTGAATGCCCATTTGCCCCATTCTGTCACCTTGGGTAAATTAGTTAATGCCTTTAGCACATAGCTTGCAGTGTTGAAAGAGGTTTGATTGTGTTTTTAAGACTCCCAGCTCTATGGGGGCTCTCGGGGTGTAGTTGTGTTATGAAGAATGAGTGTCAGCAAACGAGCCCGTGTTGGAGAGAGAACACGGCGCCACAGCTCTTGACCTCCGCAGCCTCTCAAGACACATTGCTCCCCAGTGGAATTGGAAGACAACTTGGGATGGAGGGAGCAAATGGAAGCGCAGAAGGTACCGCCGAAACCCAGAAAGGGCAGTGAACCTAAGTGAATTTCCCCTGTGCTTGACTTGGGCTGGGGGAAGGGGCACGCCAGTCTTCTCACACATGAGCTCCTCCTCGGTGGGACACAGTGAGCTGGTAGGACGGACAGCGAGCACCAAGCTTGCTGTGGGGAGTCAGGGTTTGGTTCCTCATCTGACTCCTGGCATGAGAGCCGCTTGCTTTTCTAGCAAGAAGCCATCAAAGCATCAAGTACTGTTCTCTGCCAGGAGGCCAGCAAGGTCACAAAGCATGTGTTTTACATGGTCTTGTTCTAAGTTATGGTTTCAGATTTTACTAACAGCAAAATGAGTAAACTTAATGAGTTCTGATTTTTTAACAGGCACCTTTCATGGGGCAATAAGGGGATAAATATAGACATTTGAAAGAAACAATTCAGTTCCTAAAACTACCATGGAGTTGATTGCAACTCGGCCCTGGAGATGGGGTAGAACTGCACGTTAGGGTTTCTAAGACGGTAAGTAATGGGAGCAGAGAGCCACTTCTTCCTCCCAAGGAGCAGACTTTGGATTTGAATTCCCAACCATGCAGTAAAACCCAACCACTATGCCACCAAAGCTCTTTAGTTCAGTGCCTAAATTCATGCCATCAAGTTGATTCATAGCAACCCTGTGGGACAGGATAGAACTGCCCCTGTGGTTTCCTGAGATTAATTCTACAGGAGTAGAAAGCCTCATCTTTTTCTTTCGGAGCAGCTGGTGGATTAGAACTGCTGACCTTGTGGGTAGCAGCTCTGCGAGTTGCCATTGTACCACCAGGGCTTCTAATTCAGTGCCTCGCAAGTGTTTAACTGTTCCCATCCCACTTTCCTTGTGGAAAGCAATGTGTTTAGCATAACCAGGACTCTTGCCTACAGCTATTCTCGCAGATCAATTGCCCTGTGGGAGTGGGGTGTGAATTGGGAGAAATGGAGAAGGGGCAGACTGCAGTAGTGGGGTGGACATCCGCTGGCCATCAGTTTGACATCGAGCGGGACAGGAAGTCCCTGCAGAGGTGATGTTTCATAGGAGAAGCTGGTGTGAGTGCTGGTGTTGAAAAGTCAAAAGGCCAGTGGAAGCTGGGTCACTGAACAATGAGAGACCAGAGCCCCGTTGGAAGAATGGCCTTAGGGCTTCAGGAGTCTAGGTCAGCATTGTGAACTCGGAATTTTCTCTGCATTCAACCAGCTATCATCTTAACACCTGTAAGAGTTGTTTCTTCCAGAAAAGGAGAAAGGAGGAAGCGGAAAGCCACTTAGCATTTTCAGACCAAGAGAAAGCACCACCCAGTCAAGGCATCTTGTCTGCTTAGGGAGGGTTCTACTGGGGACAATGTAATTATGCACTGAAGAACATCAAACCCAGGGACGGGACCGGACCTTGAAGTAAAGGGAACCCTTGTGATAGACCATCAACCTTGTCTGGGTCCCTTCAGGATCCAGACAATATATTGCTCAGCTGCTGTCCCAGCCATTGGGAAGGTAATCTCCAACATAAATGACTAATGGTGGCACGTGTTTCTGTCGGTCAACGCCTTTTAATGTGGAAGCATACTAAGAATATGCCACTGGGGGGATGCTGACTCTTAGCCACCCTGTATGACAGCCCCTGGGGATTTCCAGGTTGGTAGCTTTTCAGAAGTAGAAAGCCTCATCTTTCTAAGAACATTTAAACCTGTGATGCTAATATGTTTGCCTTAAAGAATCTGCATAGTTTGTATTTTAACTGGCACTTGGAAGAGAATTTGCTTGTTAAAAGTAATAGGTTTGCCTGTTACTGGAATTTGCAATTCCAATTAAAAAGTAATTTATTTAGGCTTGCAGTTTTAAGTTGAAATTTATTTTTCTAATTTTCCTGTATCGTTTTGGGACATTGGAAGTGACTTAAGATTTGCTCTAGCTACAAATGGAACTTATTAGAGAATAAGTAGGTACTTGGAAAGGTGTGTTTTAGTAAACGAACGAAGGTAAACTAAGGAAACCCTTTATCTGCGGGGCTTCTAAAAGTTTGTGGAGAAAATGGAATGGAGAGGACTTCCCCCACAGACTGAAAACCCTCCTGGGGAAACAGAACTGCCATCCGACTGGACCAGGCGTTCAATCCAGCTCCTTGGTTTCATGAGCAGACTAGTCAGTGGCCTTGTCAGGAGTTGGAATTCACAGCAACAAGCAGAACTTTGCGCTCAGGAAAGAGCCCAAGCGGGAGAACTTGACGTTTGTACCTTTGAAAAATAGAACACACAGTTTTGGTTTGTTTGTTTTTTAAAACCAAAGGAGTTCCTCAGTAATTATTCCTCTACGCAAAAATCACCCGTGTGAGCATCAAAAAATTCATAGGGAGGCATCTAATTGTTGAAGTAGCACAAGCTCTGTAGTCACTTAACCTCTCCACGATAAAATGTGAGCCGCAGATGGTTTGGTTTAGTGGGTGTTTTTTTACATATTTTTAAACATTAAAAAGTAGTGGATGTCTTAAGATTTTAAAAAACAAGCAGCTTTCTGGCTTCTCTGGAGACCGGGACGCTCAGGGAAGGGTGAAATGGCGTTGGTTTTCCCGCTGACGGCCCCTGGCCTCGGCCAGCTCTGCATGCCCCTTCCCGGGGGCCACTGTCCACCCTCTCCATTGCACCTTCCCCCAAGTGGGTTTCACTGCCTCTTAGTCCTGCCTCACCCACAGGGCCATTTGTGTAAGTGATCCTTGAACTGGAACTTCAGTATCTCCAACAACTGACGTCGTACAGCTGGGAGCTTCAAGGCACAAACTTACCGCCATAGAGCTGATTGCAACGCATGGTGGAGTCCACGTGCTCCGTAGGAGACCCGCGGTCGCACTTTCTTGGCTGCGGGGGGTGGGGGCCGAGTGGCCAGACCCGCGTCTCCGCACTGCAGCGCTGCCTCACTGCCACCACCAGGAAAGCCACGGGCACTGTCGGCACAGGCAGGCCGCCTTCGGTGCTGCGCCCTCCCGCCCCCATCTGAGTTGGCTCCCACGCAGATTCAAACCGCAACGGGAGATGTGTAAGGTTCCAAGCCCTTTCGATGTTGGCCCGTCTCGTCCGTCACCAGCCTGGCACCCGGTCCCCTCCTGCCCAGACTCATTTAGCCGCACGCCTCAGTTCCTGCGAACGTCCTGATCACTGGCTCCCTTTGACAGCGTCCTCATTACGGTCCGCTTAGGAAACTCACCCGACTGCACCCGCTCTGGTTCTCAACCCTGCCTGCCTCCATCGCTGCCCACCGACGGGGCAATGCAGTTGCTCAGGTGAGGGAGGCAGACACCCAGCTGAAGGTTCAGGGGCCCGGAGGTGTGCTTGGAGATGCTCTTCTCAAGAGGAAGGTCACAGGCAGGCCGGCACAGTTGAAGGAGGCAGCTGGTAGAAAGGTTTCCAGATTTGAGAGGCCACTGCATGGAAGAGGAGACGTCAACAAATTTGTGGGAAATATTCCTTAATCTTTAAATCTCCCTTTCTCCCACGAACTTCCGGAACCCCCCTCACGTACTTAGGCCCAGGGGAGATGGCAAAGAGGCAGGAGAGGAAGTGGAAGTGTTGGGGTAATTGTGGCCCGGATTTAAGGGATAGACAAGGTTAGCCATGGTTATCACTCAAGGAGGTGCAATGGTTCAGGAACCTCATCCTCACCTCAAGTAGAGGAGCCCTGAAAACAGTGGTTACAGAACGGTCAGCAGTTCGAGACCGCCCGCCGTTCTGTGGGAGAAAAGACTGGCTTTCACCTCCGCTGACGTCACTGTCTCGGAAACAAGTTGCTTTACTTTGCCCTGTGGGGTCGCTATGATGGGAGCCGGCTAGGTGACAGTGAGTTTGGTTTGCTTTATTACCGCAAGTGATCCAGGAGGGGCGCCATTATAGATCTATCACCCCTTATGCTGCTGGAGCTTGGGGAGGGAGGGAGAGGACGCAGCCCGAAGAGGAGGATTTGCAGCAAAGCAGCTGACAGCCTCGCACCAAGCCTGCAAAACAGACTCTGGAACCGAATGGCCATGATGTGAAGAGCCAGTCCCAGCGGAGGGCTGATGCATGAGCCCATGTCGGCCCAGACGAGGGGGACCCGAGCCATAGGCCATCGAGTTCGATTGACACCTGACCGAGGCAGCAGGCTCATCAAATTTGCAGGTCCAAGAGTGAAGAGGGGGCCAGCTAACACTTCACATGAAAGAGGATTCAAAAACTATTTCACCAGGCTGGGACCAACCAGATTACATTTAACAGGGATAAATGTTGAGTTCTGCACTTAGGTTAAAACAAAATCAATGACATAAGTACTGGGGGGTGGGCCGGGCCCAGCCTGACAGCAGTTCATGAAGAAAAGACCTGGGAGGTTAGTTGACTGCAAGCTCAACGTGAGCTGCGTGTGCAGTGGCTGCTGAACCCTCCAGCAGTAACAAGTTGCATTCGCCGGAACAGCCTCCGGATCAAGGCCTGTGTCAGCCTGCTTTCTGAGGCCGTCAGGCCACCGCTGGAATGACTGGTCCATAAGGAGCTGCTGTTTATGGGCCCCGACATGGGTGAGGCTATTTTGGACAGGCAGCCAGCACGGCCATGGGTACAGATACCGCCAAGAACT
This sequence comes from Echinops telfairi, assembly GCF_000313985.2. Lineage (NCBI taxonomy): Eukaryota > Metazoa > Chordata > Mammalia > Afrosoricida > Tenrecidae > Echinops > Echinops telfairi. The sequence continues at coordinate 28,330,148 of NW_022103968.1, read as the reverse complement.
TTACAGAAATTCTCTCGTACTAATTCTAGAACAAAGCGAAGAGGACTCGTGATCCGGGGCAAAGGCTGCTGTACCTGGGGGCACTTTTCGCCTGCTTTTCCTTCGCTTCGTAGAGGTGCCAAGAAGGATGGCTTGTGCGATAGGGACACTGGAGTTGGTTAGAAGGGGTCGAGACTGGAGGTCAGAGGGGCCAAGTAGGAAGCGAGGTGTCGGACCTCAAGCACCCGCGTTCCACCGTATTCCCCTGGGACGTGCGCTCCCTGCTGAGGCCACAACGTGGCGCCCTAACACCACTCGGGGATCCGGAGCCAGTCCTGGAACCGGGCGGCGGTGAGGCCGATGCTGCACTTCCCGCACTGCCCACGGCGGGGAGCTCACGGGGCCAGCTCTTCGTGGGCCGGGGTCTCGGGTAACCAGCAGAAAAAAAGAGGGTGGCGTGCGAAAGCTCACCCTCACCACAAACTGGTGGGGCCACACATCCCAGCCTGAGCTGCTGTGCACGGAGCTTCCTGACCAGGAACAGAGCCCGCAATGGTGACAGGGTCACTGCTGAACAGCACTGTGTCCTCTCAACCCAGAGCTCCTTCGCGGTGGAGTCCCCGAAGGGCTCCTAAACGCCGCCTGCTTGAGGCCCTTAACTATTGAAAGTAAACTCACGGCCAAGTGCACAGTTGTAAAGAGGGCTGACAGAGCTGAGCATCCCGCACAATGATTCTGAACTGTTGGTTGAAGGACGGGCCGGAGTAGCTCGTTGGACCACGCAGATTCTGGCCCCCCCACCAGGGAGTGGTTCGATGGTTCTGGCTGGGCCGGGGGTCGAGTCCTTGTGAAACTGCCCTAGGTCACACAAGCTTATTGTTACTTCTCCCCACCCCCAAGCCATTGGGAGGAACAGTACGACAAGGAGCTGGAACCTCAAGAATGCACAGGCATGCTCTCCAGATGATCAGCCAAGATGTGGGGGTAAGGGGAGTCTGGAGTTGGGGGCATGATGCATAAGATCAAAATGAACACGAGACAGGGGGTGTGGATTGTACGGGGGGGCTGGGCAGCACTTATGGGTGGGGTGATGGCGATGCTTCTGTGTCCCGGAGTGCTGGGCGCAAAGGGCCGTCGAAGGGGTGGGGTTAGCGTGTTCTGGGAGGAGGAAGTGGGACCGTGATGAGCTGATGGGGTGGAGTACATCAGATTTTTTCCCGGGGGCGGCGTTGGGGGGTGCTGCTGGAGCTGGAAGTTGGATGTAGCCTGAGAGGACCCAGGGCACAGGGTGAGGCAGCCTGCGATGCTCGATGAAACCCCATGGGGGCAGCCAAGCTTTGTGATTTGTAGTGAGGAGTCCAACACCATGCTTCTCTGGCCTCTCTTTTGAAGTCAGTTTCTTGGGGAACTTTCCAGCCCCCAGTTGTAGAATGTGTGTGTGTGTGTGTGTGTGTGTGTGTGTGTGTGTGTGTGTGTAGGGAGGGGATATACCTTACACAAAGAGATGCCCACCTGGATTTCCTGGGAGAGAATCTGTCTCGGGGACATGCCTTTGGCCCCTCCCCACACAGAGAATCTAGTTTGACCCTTTCTGATTTCTCTTAGATCTCCACTCCCCAAATGGAAAGGGGCATGCTTCTTAACAGCCCCTCCAGAGGAACATCTGAATGTCAACTGACTAAAGATATCCACCTCACCCCACACACACCAGAAACTCGAGGAACATTCTAGAAAGAATCCCCAAATAACTATATCCTTGGACATGGGAGCTGAAAGAGAACAGCGGCATCATCTAATGTGGCCTCCCTCAGGTTGACCCTGGGCAGTTGACCTTATGTGATTGCCCTGCCTTTTAAGAGCTTAAAATGTAATGTGGGAGACAAATATCATACATTAGCTAGAGAATAGGGGGGATATATGGTAGCCAAAAACTGGATGGTGAAGCTCCATGAGTAAACATCTATGAAGCCTGTGTGTGTGTGTGTGTGTGTGTGTGTGTGTGTGTGTGTGTGTGTGTGAACCCAACAAAGAAAGCTCTGTAGAGGAGGGCAGCGGGAGGTGTGCTGCGAGGTCACTATGAGCCCGGGTGACCGTGACTTAGGAGTAGCTGGACAGCACCCTCCTGTGTGTTAGAGTAGGCCTGTCCTCCAAAGGGTTTTCAGGGTCCAGTTTTTTTCAGAAGTAGCTTGCGGCCCTTTGTTTTTGAGGTGCCCCTGGCTGAACTTGAACATTACCCTTTCAGCTCGCAGCAGTCTTAGGCTGTTTGCATCACCCAGGGACCTCTCAAAGCGAGGAGAGTTAATTTCTGATGAGGAGCCCACGAAAATAGAAGAAGTAAATAAAAAATGTTGAGAGAGGGAAGCAGATTGTCCTGTTCCAGAAAGATAAAGAGGGGCAGGGCGGGGGGAGGTGGCAACGCTACCGAGATGGAGTGAGATTTTGAGGCTTGGAGGACAGCAGAGAAACCAGGTTGGGGGAGGGCAGAGCCCGTGGCTGGGGCAGGAGGAGAAGGGAGGAAGGCAGGGGTGGGGCGAGGGGATGAACATGCCAGAGAAGCCCTGTCGAGGCAGCTCGGAGGAACACCAAGAAGGCAGGGGTCAATGAGATGGAGAGAGGGGACAGACAGGAGTGTGGGTGCAAGAAGTGAAGCTGAGGGGACAGACAGGAGTGTGGGTGCAAGAAGTGAAGGTGAGGGTCCAATGAGGGTCACTGGCGCTGTGATGAATGATCAACAGAATGCTGCGTGGTGGAGGGGAAATAGAGGCAGACATCTGTAGGTTATCCTCTGGAAAGTACGCAGAGAAGGACTGGAGGCAGGCCTGCATTTGAAACAGGGAAGCGAGTACGTTCGTCCGTGGAAGACAGGGAGTCCTTGGACAGGGAGAGACCGAACCCACTAGAGAGCAGTCACTTGGAGGAGCCAAGATCTAGAAGCGAGGCGGACCAAGAGCCAGGGCCTGGAGGAGGCCAACGCCTCAGAGATGGCAGAGCGAAGATGCATCAGGGCCCGATTCTGCTCTCCAGGAAGCAGGAGTCAAGGTTGAGGTGGGCCGACTGGGGTGAGAGTGTCCAGGGCCGGGCCAGGCTGGAGGGATAAGGAGCAGTCTGGCTGTCTGACTTGTTGCTTGTTAGAGCTGGGGCTTAATGGAGCTTGGCCGAGTCTGTTGCTCTGAAGCAGGACTCTGCTTCCAACAGCAGGATGGAGCAAGCAGGCCACAATGTGACTCAATTACAACGGGCTCTGCACCGGGACATCCTGAGACCAGTGAGTTCCTAGCATAGGGGTCCAAGGGCTGGCTCTTGGAGTCTGGGCTCAAACAGGAAGCGCTGTGATTTGTAAGCATCTGAGGTAGGATCTGGGTGAAGAGTTTTGTCTGTCTTCTGGCCATCCTTGGGACTTTGACTATCCTTCGACAGCACCATCCGTCATTCAAGGGCATCAGTTCTTTGCTAGCCTTCCTTATTCATTGTCCCACTTTCATATGCCTACGAGGTCACCGAAAATACCATGGCCGGGGCCACAGGCTCCCGAGTCCTCAAAGTGCCATCTTGGCTCCTTAAAACTTCGAAGAAGTCCCATCTGCCCAGTGGAATACATCACTGGGTGTCTTTACTGTGACTCCCTTGAGTGTCGATTGCGGATCCAAGGAAAATGAAATTCTTGACCACTTGGATCTTTTTTTCCCTTTTACCACGTTCTCGTCGGTTGGCCCAGTCGTGAGGATTGTCGCTGACCTTGCCTTGTGTCGCACGCAGTCCACGCTGAAGGCTGCCCGTCCCTTATTTTCATCCGCTAGCGAGAGGTTCTGACGTGTGTCGTGAATAAGCCTTCCTCCAGTCCTGATGCCAGGCTATGCTTCGCGTGGGAAGTGTGGTGACAGGATCCCACTTGGACTGCCTCTTGGCCTGTGGACCAGTTCCATGGGAGCCCAATCAGTGTCCCGGAATTCCCATTCTCCGCAGTGTGCTTTTGGCTAACTGCCCCTGTTTATCGGTTACTTACCAGGCGGGCAACCTCAGGCAGGCGACTTACTTCCTCCCTCAATTTCCTCTAAAGGGAAGATAATAGGAGGGGCCTTTGAAAAGAGCTCACGGAAAAAAAGTCATTATCTTTTCATTCCGTTTTCCCGAGGAATTTTTGGGAGCCCCTTCATCTTATTATCTGATAGAAATGTTCTGTAGGATGAAGGGCTTTAATATCTATAAAGAGCTTAACACCGTTTGGAGGTACTGAGAAAGTGCTATTCAGGGGTTTGTTCATGTCATCCTCGCCCCTATTCTTGTCACCATTAGTCCTCACAGGCGCCAGCCAGCAACATGCTGGAGCAGTGGTTCTCAACCTGTGGGCCAAGACCCCTTTGGGGGTCAAACGACCCTTTCACAGGGGTCGCCTAATACATCATGCATATCAGATATTTACATGACGATTCATAACCATAGCAAACTTATGAAGTAGCAACTTATGAGTTATGAAGTAGCAACGAAAATAATTGTATGGTTGCGGGGGTGGGGGCACGCGGTCACCACCACATGAGGAACTGTATGAAAGGGCTCGGCAATGGGAAGGTTGAGAAGCACTGAGCTAGAGGCTTGGAGGAAGGTGAAAGGGGGTCCTGGGACATACTGAGAGAGGGCAGAGGTGGGAGGAGAGCACCCAGTGAGCGGCCCTCAAACCAGAGACATGGTCGTTGTTATGGTGGCCTGTAGGAGCTGCTGGCTTTTAGTGGGTGGGAGCTAGGAGTGTTGACAATGATCAGTCACATCAAAGTTGAAAATGTGCTGGGGAAATTCAGCTGGGGTAGATCCTTGGGATTTAACTCCTCCAAAGAGATTGGAGATTGGACAAGCACCTGAGCAAGGGCTGGGCATTTGAAATGAGCTTGGGGGGTCTATGAGCGAAAGAATCAGACAGTGGAGAAGAGCCTATCTGGAGGGGAGGTCTAGACAGCTAGACTGAGGATTCTGGGCAGTGAGTAGGGCCAAGGGAGAATGTTGGGGTTCTGGGCAGGAGTTGACCTGTCTGGGGAGACCACTCATGCAGCTAGGAAGGGCCCCTGATGCTCCCTGTTTGAAACCAAACCCTGCCAGTGAGGGTGTGTGGGTTGGACCAGCCTCGCCAGGTGGGCTGTGCAGAGTATGTGCAACACTGAAGGCCTGCACCGGGAAGCTCCCGGTGTGAAGACTGGATTCCTGGACTGGACCAGGATGACCTGGGAAAAGGAATTCTGGGAGAAGTGGACGAAATCGACAGTCAAGGGGGTCCTAGTGGACTTCAGGTGGGACATCTGGAAGATGTCTGGTAAGGAGCTGCAGATTGGAAGTCAGGACTAAAGGACCAATTTGGGAGTCATTCATCAACCTCTATTGAGTACCCCTGGCGCTCAATACACCTATAACATAGAGCCCCTTTGAGGGTCATTCCTGTGGGGCTGGTAGTCAGACTTGAAGGCCAGCAGGTAGATGAGTTTATCGCAGGAGAAATTGTGGCAAGCGACGTGCCTAAAACCTTCATGCTGAGCCTGGAAGCCCCTTAGCAACTGAGGGTGGGGGGATGGTTGGAGAACCAGGCAAGGGAGGGGCCGTGGAAGCCAGAGGGGTAGGGTGTTTCCAGGAGGGCCTCGCCGCCTTCTCGAAACTTCCAGAGCAAGTGATTCCCAGAGAGTGGCAGGGTGGACACCAGAAACGGGCAACAAAGCCTCTGAGGGAAGGAGGCTGGGGGGCTGGAGAAGTTTGGGAGTAAAAAGCCA
>NW_022103968.1:28316319-28322953 GCF_000313985.2 Echinops telfairi | reverse complement strand
CCATAAAATTATTTTCGTTGCTACTTCATCACTGTCATTTTGCTAGTTATGAATCAGGTGACCCCGTGAAAGGGATGTTTGACCCCCAAAGGGGTCGCAATCCACAGGTTGAGAACCTCTGTACTAGATGATTGATTAACTTCTCTTCCTGGTGATTCATTCATTCATTCATTCATTCAACAAGTGTTTATGGAGAGCTCTGGTGACATAGTGGTTACCCATCGGCTGCTCACGCCAAGGGCAGCAGTTGCCAAGCAGCAGCTGCTCCTCAGGAGAAAGAGGAGGCTTGCTACTCCTAAACTCACCAGGGCAGTTCTCTTCCGTTCTAGACGGTCGTTGGGTCGGATCGACTCCATGGCCGGGGTGGGAGTTTTTTCGACAATGTGTCCGCACACTGCGGGCCCCTCGTCAGGGGTGCCTGGTCCCAGGAGCCAGTGGGGAGCAAAGGCCTTCACAGGCCTCCCGTCTAGAGGGAAGGACGGAAGCAGCCAAGGAACCAGTGACATAACCGTGCAAGGACGCCTGTGAGAGTGCCCCCAGAGAGGGTCAGAGGGAGGGCCCTGGGTTGAACCCAGGAGTCCTGGCGTGGCAGGGGCAGTGGGTTGCGTGTTAAACTGCTAGCTGCAAGGTCAGCGTTTCAAACCCACCAGCCGCTGCTCCTCGGGAGAAAGCTGGAGCTTGTTGCCCCCGTGCAGATGCGCAGCGTTGCAAAGCCACGGGTGCCGTTCTGCCAGGCCCTGGAGTCTCCGTGCCTTGGAACCGGCTCCACGCAGTGAGGGTGGAGTCTGGATGAGGATTTAATCTGGCTCAGAGGTGAGCTACAGGCTGCCCAGGAGAAAGGAAGAGTGCCCCAGGTGGGGGCGCAGCATCCCCTGCGGGCCCCCGGGCAGGGAGGGATGAAGTTGGGCTGAGGGCCCGGAAGAAGGCCGCTGGGGCTGGAGCAGAGCCCACAATGCCATGGCTGCCCAGGCAGGCTGTGAAGGAGCGCTGAGCGTCAGTCTGCCTGCAGCTGGGTAAGCAAGAGGGCAGCGTGAGGACACTGGTGCTTCAAAAGGATGTCTCCAGTAGCCAAGGGAACCAGGCCCCGATCCCCATGCCGCCTGTGCCCGCCTGCTGAGCAGGGCTGCTTTCAGTGTGAGTGAGTAGTGTATTGTGTGAGTGGGTGAATATGAGTGTGTGTGTGTGTGTGTGGTGTGTGTGGTGTATGTGAGTGTGAGTGGGTGTGTGAGTGTGTGGTATGAGTATGAGTGTGTGTGAGTGTGTGTCTGAGTGTGTGTTGTGTGAGTATATGTGGTATGTGTATGAGTGAGTGTATGTGGTGTGTGTGAATGTGTGCATGAGTGTGTGTGTGAGTATGTGGTGTATGTGAGTGTGAGTGGGTGTGTGGTATGAGTATGAGTGTGTGTATGTGTGTGTGAGTGTGTTGTGTGAGTAAATGTGTGTGTATGAGTATGAGTGTGTGAGCATATGTGGTGTGTGTATGGTGTGTGTGTGTGTGTGTGTGTGTGAATGTGTGCATGAGTCTGTGAATGTGTGTGTGGGTATGAGTGGTGTGTGGGTATGAGTGTGGTGTGAGTGTGTGTGTGGTGTGAGTGTGTTACCAGTGGGTCACTTGTTCACTCAGCAAACAGGCATCCAGTCAGGGTTCTCTTAAACCACGAGCTGCTTGCTGACCAAGCGAGTGGGAAGCGGACGGGCGTCTGGGCGGACAGGCCCGAGTCATAGAGAGGCCGGGGGAGGGAAGGCCGGGCTGTGGGCTGTGGGCTGTGGCAGGGGGCGGCCGAGATGAAAGTGGCCCGGCTGGCGGGCGGGCAGGTGGCCTCTCCCTGCCCTGTCAGCACTTTTTAATGTCCCCTGGGTTAGAATGTGGAGGAGGAGTGGGGCGCGGGGCACCGGTGCTCACCTTTCCCAGGCCCTGAGGAGGGGGTTGGGCCAGCCCTAGGGTGGGGTGCCTGGTGGGGCGGGCTCCTGGGTGTAACGGAGAGGAGGCCCAGGCTGGGCCCTCCCCCTCGCTCCTGAAAATCCCCCTGAGCTGCCTCTGTTTAGGGAAGGCAGGTAGGATGGAGGTGGCACTGAAGAAATGAACAGGGATGACTGTGTGTGTGTGTGTGTGTGTGTGTGTGTGTGTGTGTGTGTGTGTGTGTGTGTGTGTGTAAATGTTGGGACCAGAGCCTGGGTCCTGACTTGTCGTGGCCTGGTCTCTGACACAGGCCTGGGGAGTCTGTGTCCCAGGAGGGTCCCGGCTTGCTCCCAATGAAATGCAAGCTCACAGCCTGCGTGTGTGCGCGGGGCGGGTGGGTGTGCAGGGGGAGGAGCGGAGGGGCTCTACAGAGGGGTCATGGTGATAGAACGAGGGCGCTGGGCTCCTGGCTGCGGCTGTGCGCAGCCACGGTGGGAGCGCGGGCGCGGGGGTGCGGCTGGGCTTGCCAGTGGAATCAGAGCAGAGGGAACTACCGCGGCCCCCTGCGGTGGAGTGTGTGCGTCTCTGTGTGGCCGTGCGTGTGTGGGTGTCTGCTCACCGTGTCCGACTGTGTCTCTCAGGGGTGGCTGAGTGGGCGTGCGGTCTCAGGGCACGCTGGCGCCGTGGGGGGCAGGGGTGTACTTGGGGTGCCCCTGGGTGTGGGTCCCAGGGTGAGGATGGTTGAACGTGCCTTTGTCTCGCCGGGGCGTGCGATGGTGGGGTGTGGCGCCTTGGTGTGGCTGTGTGGCTGCGTGTGACAGTGTGTGCGTGCAGGCGTGTGCGGATGTGTTTGGTGAGCGGCTCTGCTGCCTTAAGCACCTTTCGAATACATTGGCCACAGCTCATTGAATCCTTTAACAATCTGACTCTGCTCTTCCTTCCCCGTTTTTTCTAATTCAGTTCCTCTTATTACAAAAATAAAAAATAAAGCGCTGCCCCTTTCCAGTGGCTGGCCCCGCGGAGCCCCCGCCTCGGGACCGGCCTCGTTTCACTCCATTTCTGAGAAAACGGGAAGTCGGTAATTTTAAAAAATATTTTCTACTTTATTTGGGATTTAATGTTCTTACAGAATCCTGCTGCCTCCCCCTGTCTACCTCCCACGCCCCCCCATCCACCCCCAGTCCTACATGCAAGAGGCCTAATGGCCCGTTCAGCATATTAGGGGAGCCAAGCACTCGTGTGTGTGTGTGTGTGTGTGTGTGTGTGTGTGTGTGTGTGTGTGTGTGTTGGCACACAATCACACACTCGGGTAAAAACACAGAGGCCCACGGCAGACCCACAGACACACACAGAGAGACCTACAGCAGACCCACAGACACACACAGAGACCCATGGCAGACCCACAGACAACACACACAGATACAGGCCCTGAGCAGACCCACAGACACACACAGAGACCCACAGCAGACCCACTCAGAAGTGAACTCAAGTCCTACCCTCCTCTGAAGGGAGCCCCTCCCCCCTCAGGAACACAGCCCCCCAGAAGCCTCTGGAGACAGGCAGAGTGTTTGGAGGTGAGCGGGGGAAGGAGAGAAACAGGTTCAGATGGAGAGATGGAGTGAAGCGAGTGGAGTGGTTCACAGGAATGAGAGGCTGTCTGATCAGCCCTGGGCCAGGCATTAATAAAGGGACACTGTTGGGTCAAAGAGCGATGGCACCGAGTCACGCAGAGAGTAGGAACTCCTCTGTGCCCTGCTACTGGGGGTCTCAGGGCAGTAAACTGTGTGGGTGCTGAACAGCGCTAGCTAGAGTGCCACCTACCTTTCGTTGTGGGCTGTTGGGTCAATCCTAGTTCATGGCAACCCTCTATGATGGTAGAACTGCCCATAGGGCTTCCTGGGCTGTACTCTTCACAGGACAGGATTACTAAGCCTTTCTCTGAGGCTTCTCTGGTGGGTTTGAACCACCAACCTTTTGATTTGCAGCTAGGTGCTTTAACCACTGTACCACCAGGGCTCCCTCATATAACCCTTAGGCTCAACAAATGTCTGCAGAGGCTGCCTGAACATGTGCGTAGCACGGTCTGTCTGTGAATGTATGCTGCAGATCCTGTATGTGCACACACATGAGAGTGGCCACCAGGTGTACAAGGGGCTTCAACCAGTTCATGGACATGGAAAAAAGAAGGGTGATTTTTCACAAAATTTTTTAAGGGTCCCTTCATATAAACCTCTGTTGGTGTGTCTCTATGTAGGCATGTCTTTATATAGACTGTCAGCCCCGGGGTAGATAGAAATCATGTCTGTCCTGGTCACCTCTGTATTCCCATCACCTAACAAAGTGCTTGGCACTTAGTAGGTGCTCAAGAAACATTTGTTCAAGAATTTATGAAGTCAGTCTGGGAGATGAGAAAGCTATGGTAGGGCGTGACCACCCCTGCTGAGAGGGCCAGTGTGGCCCAGCATCTGGGCAGACAGGAGATGGTGCCCACGGAAGGGGGTGGTAACTCCGGAGATCTGGCCCTGCCACCATCCCCCTTGCTGGTCTGTACTTGCTGAGGGAAACAGGTTTCATGAGTTAGTTCAGATTATTCTGAGGGGAGAAGACAAGAGAGCTATCTGTTTTTAAACATGGGACAGATGAGGCAGGAAAAGACGGCAGTGGGCAGAAACCCAAGATGAATGGGTCGACAGAGAGATAGACATACTGCGAAACACACTAATGAATAGATTTATTTCTAGACAGACCAAAAGACAAAAACACAGCTAAGTAGATGTACAGACAGACACACAGACTGACATGAATAGGCAGGCAGGCAACAGTCCCAGGAGTGACTGACATAGTGACTAACACACAGGCAGACCAATCGATAGACAGATAGATGGATGGACAGCTGATTGTGTGGCGAAGATGGATGTCTACAGAACGACCCTCAGGTGATGCACTGCCCAACAGCGATGCATCGGTTCTGTCCTTTCTTGCTCAGGGAAGCCCCTGGGGTCTGGAGACCAAGAGCTTGGAGGGGGTGGAATCCCTCTCATGTCCTGGAGGTGAATTTTAATTGGTTCCAGAAAATGAGGTAGCTCCATTCTCCTTGCCCGTGATAGGGTTAGGAATGGGCATGTGCTATCATTCCGACCATTGAAATATTGCAGGGAGTCTGTTAAAGAGTGTCTTAGGAAACTCTGTCTCATCTTTGAAAGGTTCAGCCTGGCTTCAAAAACTGGCATGCCAAGGACACTAAAGGAGAAATGTGAGCGAAACCTGGGTACTCGGTGATGCCACTGAGTCACAGTAACCAATTGAGGAACCCTTCCACCCAAAGTAGCTTATTACGTGTGTGTGTAAACATGTATGTGTTTGTTGTGCATAAAATCAAATAAGACACTTTAGTTAAGGTTATCTGTTACTTTTTTTTTTTTTGGTTATCTGTTACTTATGGCCCAGAGCATCCTAATTGTTACACAAATCAACTGATACATTGGAAAACAAATAATAGAGAATTGGACAGACGGATGAGTGACAGGACCAACCAATAGACAGGAAGACATACAGATAGAAAGATGATCAATAGACCAGCGGTTAGACCATAAACAGATTCTTCAACGGACAAAGAGACAGGCAGATGATGGGCAGATGGATACGAGGTAAGCAGGCAGATGGACAGAGATGGATTAGACAAGTAGAAATATGGATTTGAGCTTGGGGGGATAAAGGGAAGAACTGGCAGGTAGAGACACACACGGTCCGTCACACCAGTCACCTCCAGGAACCTTCCCTCACCTGGCCTGATTTGGACTCCCCTCCCAGGACTACCTGCCTACAGTACTGTTACCGTTTCCGACTCCCATCATGATAAACTCCAGGTCCTTGGGGACGGCAATGGCCCCTGACCTTTAATATCTCCACACGAACAGCAGAGCTGGACACACGGTAGAACCTTAATAACTATTAACTTTGAAATGGATGATGGAATGAATGACTGTAGATGGATGGGCAGATGGAGGACTGGGTGGCTAGAAGGACAGAAGAGAGGGACAGCAAACAGAAAGGTGGACAAAACGTTGCACACATGCGTACATAGATGGGCAGGTGGTTTGGCAAACAGCTCTCAGACCACCCGGCACATAGTATGTTCACCTGTGGGCTCACCTATGATGTCAAACATGAAGAGAGGACCAGCCCATCGGGATACAGCTAGACAGATGTGTGTGTGAGGGAAGAGTGAAAGAACACGAACGAAATCGAACATTGCCTGCCAGGCAGGCATATTGTAGACGGATGGATGCAGTTCAAAAGATCCAAAAGGAACTCAAGAAAATAAATGGGCAGGTGGAACAAAGCGGTTGATAGGGGGGCAAGCCTAGGACACGTGGCTATGTGGCTCGTTAGACAAAGGCAGAAGAAGAGAACTTGGTGCAGAAATAGATGGACAGAGAGCAACAAACCTAAACGGAGACAAGGTAACCAAACCCAGATTCCAGTCTTTGTGCCTGCCACATACTTTCTCCACGGTCCGGGCTTCGTGAAAACAAAACCGGAAACCTCGGGAAGCATTCATTTATTCTCCTGTGCTCTCCCTCCCTCTCCCGGCTGGGGGCTGTGAGCAGTTAGAGAGACAGCATGCAGCAGACAGGGCCTGGGCTGCGCTGGAATGGGGGAGGGGGAGCAGCACCAAAAGAAACCACCTCCTCCTCCACCTCCACCAACTCCTGCACCACCACCTCCACCTCC
>NW_022103968.1:28293138-28315735 GCF_000313985.2 Echinops telfairi | reverse complement strand
CACCACCACCTCCACCTCCACCACCTCCTCCACCACCACCATTACCCCCCAGATGGAAGGCAGAGGCCGAAAGGAGTTTCCTACCAAAATGACACTGGACACGTCCAGATCTGAAGATCTGCCTACCATGCTGAATAATTTGATTTTTCTATTAAGGAAATAAACCAAAAGCCTCACTGCCTTTGAGTCAGAGCGACCCTCGTAGCTGACTCATAACTAAGGTGACCAGACATCCCGCTTTTGGCGGGACAGTCCCAATTTTTAACAATTTTTCCTGCTTCCTGCAGCATTTTTAAAAAGTCCCAATTTTTTGAAAGAATGCATGACGAGCTAGGGTATACGGTTTTCAGCTGCCGTGTGGCTATTTCGCCAGGATGTGAGTTTTATCAATGGTGGCCCACTTTACCAATGTGAAAATCTGGTCACCTTACTCATAGCGACCCTGTAAGACAGGGTAGACCTGCTCCTGTGAGTTTCCAAGACTGACGTTTTACAGGAGTAGAGAGCCTCAGCTTTCTCCCTTGCAGCCCCTGGTGGTTTCAAACAGCTGACCTTGCAGGTGGCAGCCCAACATGTAATCATCCCGCCACCAGGGCTCCTTATAAAGGAGCCCAGATAGTCATTGGATGAGATCATTAAGATTTGCAGTTTGAGACGTCTTGGCACTGCTACATACTGGCTGTGTTACTATCAGGTTACTTTTCTCTGCCTCAATTCCCTGATCTATAAAATGAGAATAATAGTCCCTGCCTCTCAGAGTTGATACCGGCCTAGTCAGGCACTTGGGACAGTAGCTGGCACGAGATAAGTCTGTAGTGAGGTTTAGCTTTTAGTCTTAATGATTTCCGACTGCACCCAAACCCTCGGCCATCGAGCCCGTTCCAACATACAGCAGTCTCAGTTCGGTTTCCAAGGCTGTGTGAATCTTTACAGGAACTGTCAGCCTCTTCCTTCCCCCAGGGAGTGACTGGTGGATTTGAACACCATCCTTAAGGGGAGCTTGCGAGGGAAAAGAAGAGACCCCAGAGAAGTCCCCCGGAGGGAAGGCTGTTTGTCATGGAAGGTAAAGCAGTGAGAAGCCACAGCAGTGCCTGCCATCATGACTCAGTGCCACCCAGCGAGAAAGGAAAAAAGGGGCTGCGTTGCTGAAGAGGAAAGTGGTTCCTGGTGGTTGACCTTGAAGAGAACAACCTCACTCAGGTGGGAGAGAGGTGAGCAGAAGGCCCGTTGTGATCGTTAACTTTAAACAGTGAACCTGAGGCTGCGGGGAACACATCGCTCAGGGGATAGACGTCTGGACAAATTAAAGCTGTCCAGATAGCCTTTGTCTGCATGCCTCATCATGTTTCCATCGCAGACTGCTCTGTGCCTCAGTGAAGTTAACTTGGTGCCCGGTGCCACCTCTGCTACCAGACTGTGAGTTCCCTCAAGGCAGGACCCTCACCCGCCTCGAGGGCCTCCATTATGCTAGGCCTGGGGCCGATGGAGCCGGCTGGGCATCTTCAGGTGCTTCGGAGAGAGTTGAGCCATTGAGGCAAATGTTCTTGTTTACAGACAGGTCGATGGGCCTCAAAGTAGTGAAACTTCGCTCTGAAACAAGGCGCGTCATGCAAAGAGAGGCGGCTGAGGAGACGGGGAAGTGCGAACCAGGGTGCAGCGGGCAAAAGAAATGCCATTGTCTGTAGAGCAGAGTTCTTAACCTTTTTAGATCTCACACCCCTGGGAGACGCCAAGGTCAGCAATCAACAGCCCAGGGACAAAGTGCACACTCCCACCCAAGCTGCGTGGAACTTCAGGGCCTCCGAGCCCAGCCGTGGGACGTGTATCAGACTTGTGACCTTGGGTCCTGCGCTTCCAGCTCCTGCCACCGAGTGGCGTCCTCTTGGAAGATGAGGACCCACACGGGAAGGTGGCTGAAAGAAACCAACATTTCTGCAGGTCATCTGGTGCCCAGGTAGGTGTTTTAAACCAGGATTATTCTCTTCTCAGTCTGTAAGATTATTCCCAGTTTGAAATAGGGACACGGAGTATCAGAGTTCAAGAAACGTGATCAAACGTAGGTGTGCGTACGCGATGTCCCGGCCTTTCATTCTTGCTTCTGGTTGGTTCTTTCCCCTGTAAATCCTCTCTGCCTACAGCTTCAGCTATGACCTCTAAGCAGGTGACTCCCAAATCGACGCTTCTGTCTGGAGCCTTATTTCAACCACCTGCTGGGAGTTTATCCCATAAATCAGTGGTTCTTGGACTTTACTGTGCATCACAGTCACCCCGAGGGCTTCTTACAACATAGATCGCTGGGCCTCACTCCAGAGCTGCTGATTCAGTCGGTCTGAAATGGAGCCAAAGAATTTTTTATCGCGTTATTAAGTTATAATTGACATAAAATTAACTGCACACATTTAAAGTGAACAATTTGGTAAGTTTTGACATCTGAGCACCCCCCTGAAACCCATTCCATAATCAAGATAATTCACATTGTCATCACCCCCCAAAGATTTCTTATTCCCCTTCCTTTATACTTCTTCTTTCTCTTGATTTCCACTTTCACCCCCATCTCCAGGAAATCACGAATCTGCTTTCTGTGACTGCAGATCAATTTGCATCTTCTAGAATGTTATGTAACACATGGTCCTCGGGGAGAGAGCGATACTTGATTGTTTCTGGCTTATTTCCCTTAGCCTAGTGACACCCTTTGAGCGTCATCCATGTTGCTGCATGTATCGTGTGGTTATGCCTTTTTATTGCTGAGTAGTCCAATCTACTGCGGTCTGTTGATATGTTTGTCTCCTGATGGGGATTTGGGTTGATTCCTATCTGGGGCTAGTTCCAATCAAGCTGCTAAGCACACGCATAAATCTTACTGAGAAGCCAGGGTTTTCTTTCTTGGGGAGGGCGATGGCTGAGGCATGTGCTGGGGGTTGGGAGCAGCTTGGGGAGGGCCACTGATTGCGGGTTGACCCATGTGGCACAGGGTACTGAGCTGTTATCGGACGTCATCTTAATGGAAGCAGATTGCCAGTCTGCTTCTCGGGCAGAGTGTCAGGTGAGTTTGAACCACGACCCTTTCAGTTCGCTGCAGTGGTGGCCCCACGCAGGCTCCTCGGACCACCGTTTACCAAAGTGGCTGTCCCATGCTATACTCCCATCGACATTGCCCAAGATTGTCCCCGCTCCTTGCCAGCACTTGGTGCAGTCTTTTAACGTTAGTGTTTGGGGGGGGGGGGTGCAGTCAGAGCTTGCGGTGGTTTCATGTGCGTTCCCCTAACGAGGAAGGGCGCTGAGAAGCCCGTCAGGTGCCCTGTCATGGCTGAGCTCCTTCTTGGCAGAGGATTCAGATCTTGGCTGTGCGGCTCATACATGTTCTTTATATGCTCTGGGCACAGTCCTTTGTAGCTAGATACATTTTGCAAGCTATTTCTCTACGTATATGACTTGTCGTTTCACTGCTGTAAATAATGTCTTTTTTTAATGGGATGAAGTCCGGTTTACTTTTTTTGGTAATTTGTGCTGTTTTGCTGTATTTGCCAAGGTTTTCTCACACATTTTCTTATAGAAGTTTTATGGGTTTTGTTAATATTTTGGATCCACTATGACTTCAAGTTAAACTTTTTAATGTGGTGTGTGAGGTAAGAGTTGAAGTTTTGTTTTGTTTTTTGGCATAAGGATAGTGAGATAATTAAGGTTTACTGTGCCAACCTGGCCAATAAACACATGTGGGATTAATTGAAGGGTGGAGGGATAAATGGCTTGGTGAGCCTCATCTTTCTAGTTCTCGGGTCTCTTGCTTTCTGAGGGTCAGACCAGCATGCAGCTGCCTTAGCCAGTTCCCTGCTTCAGCTGGCAAGTCTCACTTCCTGCAAGACATCTGTGAGGAGAAGCCACATGGACCTACCCCCGATGCACCCTGGGTGCTGGAGCAGCCGTGTGGAGACCCTGCCAGTGCTGAGATGCTTACACGTTCACTGATTCAGCTTTCCTCCTGCAGTTGGCATCATAGTGTGTGTTTGTGAGATGGAGGAGGACTTTGTAGATTGGTGTCAGACATATGGGCTAATGTTGGACTTAGGGGCTTGGACAGCACTGGGTTGGGATGCTTTCTTATTGTATACTTTCCCTTTATATAAAACTCTCTCTTGTACATACGAGTTTCTGTGGATTTGTTTCCCTAGTTCACCCATACTAACACTGATAGCCAATTGTTCCAGCATCATTTGTTGAAAAGATGATCCTTCCCCCAAGGACTTGCCTTGATACCTTTGTCAGAAAGAACCACTCCGGTTGATCCAGCAATCTCGCTGCAAACTGTATGCCCTCCAAAGAAGTCACCACGTGCATGTGCACACCCATGTTCCGGGCGGCATTGTCCACAATAGCTAGAGGATGGAGTACCCTAAATACCCATCAGTGAAAACACGAAGGAATTCTGGGACACAATGGAATGCTGTGTGTGGCTGCAAATCAATGGCAAAGCCAAAAAACACCTCATGACATGGATGGACATGGAGAGCAAGATGCTGAGTAAAATTAGCCAATCACAGAAGGACAGATATCGTTATAAAGAGGGAGCGGGGAGACAACAAGATACTTTCATACCAAAGGCAACAGACTTTGGAGATGGCCAAAGGGAAAAGGTCCAGGGAGGGAAGATAAAATGAAACAGTGCTCTAGAACAGGGCTGGCAAAGTTTTGATAAGGAAGAGCCATTCCTTGCCCTCACAACAATTTGACAATTATTTGAGAGCCCTAAATATATTTTTACCCAAAAAACGAAATCACCATTATCTGAATAATATTCTTTTTTATCAATTTTACGTCAGAGCCACATGTACATACTGAAAGAGCTGCTTGAGAGGCGCAGTTCGCCAACTGCTCACCTAGTCTGCTGATGGGCATTAACTTGGGTAAAATGGAAGTTAGTAGCTCACAAGAGGGAGAAGAGAAATCAAGGAGTGGGTGAAGGGTAAACTATTGGGGGGTTGACCAGTCATGTAAACTGTGGAATACAAAGTTGATGATCTAAATGGAACCCCCCACCTAATGGACAATTAAAAATTGTTATAAAAGTCAATTGTGCATCTATTTTGGATTCTCCATGTTGTTCTACTGATTTGTGTGTCTATTTTTATAGCAATAGCATATCATTGTATTTTTATCATTTTATTGGGGGGCTCGTACAACTTTTATCACAATCTACACATACATCCATTGTTCAAGCACATTTGTGCATTTGTTGCCATCATCATTCTCAAAACATTTGCTTTCTACTTGAGCCCTTGGTATCAGTCCCTCATTTTTCTCCTCCCTCCTCGCTCCCCCCTCCCTCATGAGTCCTTAATAATTTATAAATTATTATAATTTTGTCATATCTTACACTGTCCGATATCTCCTTTCATCCACTTTTCTATTGTCCATCCCCCAGGGAAGGGGTTATATGTAGATCCTTGTAATCAGTTCCCCCTTTCCACCCCATCCTTTCTCCACCCTCCCGGTACCACCACTCTCAGCACTGGTCCTGAAAGGATCATCTGTTCTGGATTCCCTGTGTTTCCAGTTCCTATCTGTACCAGTGGTCTAGCTAGATTTGTAAGGTAGAATTGGGATCATGATAGTGGTGGGAGGAAGCATTTAGGAACTAGAGGAAAGTTGTATGTTTCATCGTTGCTACCCTGCACCCTGACTGGCTCGTCTGCTCCTCGCCACCCTTCTGTAAGGGGATGTCCAGTTGCCTACAGATGGGCTTTGTCTCATTTAATTTAATCCATCAACACCGTATGAGATTGGTACTGATATCTCTCTTACCTTACACACAAGAAGACTGAGATTCAGAGGAGTTAACGAACTAACTTAGAATCACAGAGATTATAAGTAGAGAGCTGAAACTAACATTCGGACTTGCAGGATTCGAACCTACCCACTGCTATTGAGTTGTGTCAGACTGGAAGTGCCCCTCTCAATGGAAATAGACTGCCCTTTTGGGTTTCTGAGCTGAGAAGCCTTGGTGGGAGCAGACGACCTCATCTTTCTCCTGTGAAGCTAACTTGACCTTGCACTCAGCAGCCCCCAACGGAACCCCTCTGTGCCACTGGGGTTCCTTGAATAATTCCAAAGCCAGGCTTGTAACCACGTGTCACGTTCTATGAGACAACTCATTAAGCAGTGGTGTCCCAGCAAACATGAGAGCCACAACCGTTCCATTTCTGTCTGCCCTGACGTACCTACATAGTATCTGCTATAAATTCAAGGCTCGGCCAATTGATTGACAGTAAAATGAAGTGATTTTTGTCATTCCTGGGAAAACAGTGTAGACATATTTCCCCCTCTTCTTCCCACTAGATAGAATTAAACATCCTGAACATTATATACAAAACAAATTAGAGGA
Organism: Echinops telfairi; assembly: GCF_000313985.2. NCBI lineage: Eukaryota > Metazoa > Chordata > Mammalia > Afrosoricida > Tenrecidae > Echinops > Echinops telfairi. The sequence continues at coordinate 28,309,356 of NW_022103968.1, read as the reverse complement.
GACGCTGAATGGCGTAGAGCAAGCAGGTCAGCTGAGAACTTCAGGCCCCAAGGAGCACCATGGTAGTGAGTTCCTGGATCCCCTTTGCCTCACACGTCCACAGCTGGACTCCAGACAGACAACCCAGACGAGACGACAGCTCCATCTTTCTCATGCCAACCTCGACTTCCATACTCACAAAGCTAAGCGGTACCCAACCACATGACAGGAGTAGTGTCAGAGGATGAATGGGGATCCCGGATGTCCATCCTCATCAACAGTAACAGTCCCCACTCCCTGCATCAGTGGGGACCATTTGGGGAGCCTGGACTACTATCTCCACCTGGTGGTAACGAGACACTCCTTCCTCTCCTCATTAGAGTGATGTCAAAGGACACCTCGTGGAGAGGAGGACTTTCACCATCACTGTGATCACTGTGGTAAGGATGCCAGCACCCCCCATCCCCGTGTCAGTGGAGCTGATCTGAGGAGTTGCCATGCCCTCCCAGCCACGCAGGAATGGCTGCGTGGGGAACTCTGAAACCAACTCCCCTCCTACTTGGCCTAAACCATATAGCACCCTGTGTTCCCTGTGAGAACAGTGTCAGAAGAAGTCAGAAAGTTTTTTGTTTTTTTAAAACATTTTATTAGGGGCTCATACAACTGTTATCCCAATCCATACACACATCAATTGTGTAAAGCGCATTTGTACATCGTTTCTCAAAACATTTTCTCTCCATTTAAAACCCTGACATTAGGTCCTCATTTTTCCCCTCCCTCCCCGCTCCCTCCTCCCTCATCAGCCCTTGATAGTTTATAAATGGGTATTTTGTCATATCTTGCCCTGTCCGACTTCTCCCTTCATCCACTTTTCGGCTGTCTGTCCCCCAGGGAGGAGGTCACACACAGTTCCATGTAATCGGTTCCCTCTTTCCTACCCATTCTCCCTTTACCCTCCTTGTTTTGCCACTCACACCCACTGGTCCTATAGGGCTCATCCGTCCTGGATTCCCTGTATTTTCAGTTCCTATCTGTACCAGTGTACCTCCTCTGGTCTAGCCAGACTTGCAAGATAGAATTCGAGTCATGGTAGTGGGAGCGGGGAGGAAACCTTTAGGAACTAGAGGAAAGTTGTATTTCTCATCATTGTTACATCGCACCCTGACTGGCTCATCTCCTCCCCGAGACCCCTCTGCAAGGGGATCTCCAGTGGCCTACTAATGGGCTTTGGGTCTCCACTCCGCACTCCCTCCATCATTCACTATGGTAAGATTTTTTGTTCTGATGATGCCTTACACCTGATCCCTTTGACACCTCGTGGTTGCATAGGATGGTGTGCTTCTTCCATGTGGGCTTTGTTGCTTCAAAGTCAGAAAGTTTAAAGGAGAACGCGAGTCTCATAAGAGCCACATGTCCACGTTTTTTTTTTGTTTTTTTTTAACATTTTATTAGGGGCTCATACAACTGTTATCCCACTCCATACACACATCAATTGTGTAAAGCGTATTTGTACATTGTTTCTCAAAACATTTTCTCTCCATTTAAACCCCTGACATTAGGTCCTCATTTTTCCCCCTCCCTCCCCGCTCCCCCCTCCCGCATGAGCCCTTGATAGTTTATAGATGGGTATTTTGTTTTTAATAGAAAGCTACTCTTCATACCCAAACCAGGAATATTTCAAATTAAAAAACAAACAAACAATAAATACCAGCACTGAGATGGCAAAGATATTAGAGTTATCCAGCAACTATTTGAAGACTGCTATCACAAAGATGCTTTTAACATGCGCCTGGAAGTTCCCAGGAAACAAATGCAAACTAGGAACCCCAGCAAAGAACTAGAACGCATCCAGAAGAATGAAACGGAAAACTTAAAACGGAAAATACAATCTCTGCAACAAACAAACAAATACTGGAAGGGGCAGAGGAAAGGGCCAGGGGAGTGAAACACAGAACCACGCAATGACCCCTTTTGGTAAAATGAAAAAAAATCCCCAAACCCCAGAGCTTTAGACATACATGGATTTTTCACTGAAGATTTGACATTTGTGTCACAGAGTCCCAGAGAGAGCTGAGAAAGAGGGGAGGAACTAGAAAAGCACTGGAAGAAAGAATGGCTAACAACCTCCCAAAGTTGGCAAAAGATATAAACCTACAGGTTTAAGAAGATAAGCAAACCCCAAATAAAAAATCCAAAGAGATTCACACCCAGATACACCGTAGTCAAACTTCTGGTCACTAAGAGAGCGTCTCCTGAAATCAGCCGGAGAAAAAGCACATTTTCTGTAGGAGCCGAGGCGAGCACAGCTGATTTCTCATGACAACCATAGCGGTCAGAAGGAAGTGGGTAGCATTTCTCGTGCGAAGAGGATGGGCGTGTCAGCCCAGGGTCCTGCATACAGCGGAAATATCTTTTTTCTTTTAATACAGGGAAATCAGAACATTCTCAGATAAAAAAACATTAACTCTTTTTTCTCCAGCAGACCAATCTAAAAAGAAAGTTCTCTAAACACAAAGGAAATGATAAAAGGAACCTTGGAGGAGCAGGGAGAAAATATATCTAAATACATGAATAAATACACTAGTCTCCTTCTCCTGAGTTTTCTAAATTATGGTTGAGAGTTGAATAAAAAATATCACAGCACTGTCATGTATGTGGAGGAACTACTTAAGACAATTATATTATAAATGGGGACGAGTAAGGAGATCTAAAGGGAGGTAAGATTTCTATATTTCTCAAATTGTAAAATGATGACACTCATAGACTGTGATAAATTATGTATATATAATGTAATGCCTACAGCAACCAATAAAAGCACTACACAGAAAGACAAAGTGAAAAATTACTCTACATAAATCAAAATGGAACTCTAAAATATGTTCAAGTAGCCCACATGATGGCAGGGGGAGAAATAACAGGAAGGAAAAACAGAACAGAAAAAAAAAAAAAACCCCGAAATGGCAGATTAAGCCCTATCATAGAAATAATTACCAGTAAATATAAATGGTTCTAAAAATAGCAATTAAAAGGCAGAGATTAGAAAAGTGGATTTAAAAAACCTAACCCCACTATATGTTGTATAAAGGCACTCACTTCAAATATAGGCAGTGTGAAAGTAAAAGGATGGAGCATAATATATTGTATAAACATTAATCAAAAGAGATGAGGAGTAGTTATATTAATGTCAGGTAGAATAGACTTCAGAGCAAAGAAAATTACCAAAGGCCTAGATTTTATATCATTATATTATGATAGAAGGGTTAATCCACCACAACGATATAGCAAATTCACATATGTATGCACCAAACAACAGAACTGAAAACAGAAATAGGCAAATAATAGTCGGAAAATAGCCCTTTCCCAATGAGCGATAGAAAAAACAGGTAGAATATTACCAAGAACACAGAAGAGTCCTGCCGCATTGTCAAACAACAGGGTCTTATATTTAGAGAATGCTCTTCTTTGCGGCAGTACAGTACAGGCGCCACTTGGCACACACTATTGTGCTCTGCAGATACTGCGTTTTGAAAATAAGTGAAAAGTTCATGGGCAACTCTGTGTGGAGCAAGTCTGTCGATGCCAGTTTGTCAACAGTCTCTGTTCACTTCATGTCTCCGTGACACATTTTGGGAATTTCCACAGTATTTTAAACTTTTTAATAATGCTACTGCATGTTAATAGACTATATTACATGTAGTCTGTGTATAGGTAAACATACAGTAACTTTTATATACACCGAGGGACAAAAAATACTTTGTGTGACTTGCTCTATCGTGGTATTTACTTTATTGCAGCGATCTGGAAGCAAACCCACATGTTTCCAAGGTTCGCCTGTGTGCAGGTTTGTGCTTGCAGGACATATACTGAGATAGATCATCGGCCATACAACAAAACTCAACATATTTAAAATTATTAAAACTAGACAGAATGTGTTCTCTATGAAATCAAAGTAGAAATCAATAGCAGAAAGATCAGAAATTTTTTTCCAAACAATTGGAAACTAAAAGAAAAAGAAACATGTGGCAGTTACATAATCTATTGTCAACTTGAGCAAAGGGGTGGAGTCTCACCTGTCAATCAGATCATAGCCAATGAGGCATCGGTGTGGGCATGGCCTCCTCCTGAGGATTCTGGGAACGCCTCTCTTCCTCCCTGGAGATGGGACACACACTCTCTGCTTGACATTCCTGTTGACAAGCCACATGGAGCTACGCTGATGGAGCCAGAGCCCTGGAGCTGGAGGAGCCCCTGAGATGCTCTCACTGCCGCTAGATCCACAAGACTTCTACCCACTGGCCTGTGATCTTCCTGCATTCGGCATCACTGCATGTGCTGCATGCATCTAAAAAGGAATTTATAGATTGGTATCGGACGTATGGGCTAATATTGGACTTATGGACTTGATCTGGACTGGGCTGGGATGTTTTCTTAATGTACAATTACTCTTTGATAAAAAGCTCTTTCTTATACACATGAATGTCCATGAATTTGTTTCTCCAGTCAACCCAGACTATCATTAAACAGTACACTTTAAAGTAATCCATGAGTCAAAGAAAAATTTGAAAGTACATTGAACTGAATAAAAATGAAAAGAAAATATATCAGAAGCTGTAGGCCACAGCTAAAGTAGTGCTTAGAGGGAAATTTATAGCACCAAATACATACATTAGAAATGAGGAAACGTCTCAGATAAATCATCTAAGTTCTTACTTCAAGAATCTAGACAAAGGTCTTTTCAGACCTCTCTGTAAGAGTACTGGACTCGAATTTCTCTTAACCAGCCGCTGCAATTGCTACAGTTCTGTGGCCTTCTCTGCGATGTTTCCTTTGTCCCAAAATGCACCAAGTCGTCAAGTGGAAAGCATTCAGTGGCAACGCCACACCACCAGAAACGGGCAACCAGTTCCCATGACAAAGATGGTACTGCTGGGTGAGCTGTGGAGCTGCCTTCTGGGTTACTCCAAGTGTCCTCACATAAACTGGAGCAAAATGGAACCTGTCCCCTTTTGGCAGAGTCACCCCAAATGGAATGCAGAGATCAGTGATCAAATTAGGTGGTGGTGCAATACTGAATAGCTTCTAAATCAATTTAAATTTGATATCAAGTAAAAGCACGTGTACCTATTAAAATACGGCATTATTGGAGAAATAAAATATAGGGGAAACAAAAAGATCCCCCAAAAGAAGCACCCAAACAAACCCATGCCAAGCAGGAGAAGGGAAATAAGCAACAAAAATAAATGAAATTAAAAACAGAAAAATAATATTTCAATTTGGTAGCCAATTTTTAGAAAGGTTAAGCAAAATCAACAAACCTTTAGCAAGACTGTCAAAGAAAACAAGAGAAAAGGGTACCAATCACTAAAGTTGGGAACGAAACAGGAGCTGTTACTATTGACCCTTCAGACATAAGAATAACGTCCACTGCCATCAAGTTGACTCTAATGCACAGTGACCCTAGGGTGGTCAGCCTCATCTTTCTCCTGTGGAGCATCGGATGCTTCTGAATCTCTGACCTTGTGGCTAGCAGTCTCATGCCTAACCGACAGTGCCACCAGGTTTTCTTACATAAAAAGGGTTGTAGGAAAATATGAACAACTTCCTATACATATGCATACTTGAGAACTTGGATGGACCAGTTCCTCAAAAAGCACAAACTACCACAAATTTGTATATTTAACATAAGTTCATGTATACATTTGTATATATAACATAAGTCCAGTAGTCCTATAACTAATAAGGAAATTGAATTATTTGTCATTTAAGACTCCCAAAAAGGAAATCTACAGGCCCAGGGGGTCCACTCGCTAATCCTATCAAATTTGAAGAAGAATTAACACAGTGCTTCAAAATTTCTCCCACATGGGAGGAGGAAAAGACACTTTGCCATTCGTGTTAGGAAGCTCTGGTGCTACCACACAGAGACAGTACAAAAAGCCAAACTACAGCCCAATATCCCGAGCGAATATAGATGTGAAGATCTCTGATCAAATATTAGTAAAAAGAATTATACCACATAGCTGGGGTTTATCCCAGCGATACAAGCCTAATTCAAAAATCAGTGTTTTATACCACGTTCACGCGCCAAACAAAACACCACAAAATATCACAGGATCGTATCATACGAAATCAGCACTGTTCATGATTGCTATGGGTTGATTTGTGTCTTCCAAAAACATATGTGTGACTCCGACTGTACCTGTGGTGATCATTCTATTCAGAGACTGGGTTTTCTTGCGTGTGTGAATGAGATCGGATGAGTGGAGGGTGTGTCTCAAGTCCCTCTCTTTTGAGATACAAAGGCGCGAATTCGGTCCAGAGAAGCAAGCAGAGATGGGGCCAGACATCATGCCGCAGGAACATCACCAAAGAGCTATGGAGTAAAAGTGTAAGAGACAAGGGCCTTCCTTCAAAGAGTGCAAGAGAAAGTCTTCCCCTAGAGCTAGCCCCTGATTTCGGACTCCTAGCCGAGCTGTGAGACAATCCGTTTCTGTTAGTTAAGGCCGCCCCTTTGTGGTATTTCTCTTTCATGACTTTTTCAAAATGTATTTTTAACTGAAAAACTGAAGTAGAGGAACTTGGTGAATTTGATAAAGAACATCTAAAAAAGTCCTAGAGCCAACATTATACTTAATGGTAAAAGACCGAATGCTTGCCTCGATGATATGTTGGCGGTACATCACTGGAGGTTCCACCCAGTGCAGTGAGGCACAAAGAGGAAGTCAGATCCCAGAAGCAGGAACTAACGCTGTCTCTATTGGCATAGAACATGATGCCCTGTGTGGAAAATCCTAAGAAATCTATAAAACAAAAAACATAATCCACCCAAAACGAATGAGTTCAGCAAGGTAGCAGAAGACAAGATACATTCACAGAAGTTATTTTATCTCTACAGACTAGCAATGAACATACAGTCACTGAATTTGAAATACAAGCCATTGACAATCCTTCAAAGAGGAATCTGTGTAAATCTAATGAAGCATCTGTAAAAACCTCTATGTTGAAAACCACATGTCCATAAGAGAAATCCAAGATCTTTAAAAATAGAGAGACATACTGTCGTCATGGATGGAGAGACTCAAGATAGTGTACAGATTTAACATAACTCATTAAAAATCCCAGTACCATATATACTCGAGCATAAGTTGACCCAAATATCAGCCGAGGTACCTAATTTTACCACCAAAAAAACTGCATTAAAAATGTGCTGGAAATGAGCTGATTCCAGGAACCCAAGAGGAAAGCGGATTTGGGGAATAATGAGGGCAACAAATGTACAGATGTGCTTTACACAATTTATCTATGTATTGTGATGAATTGTATGAGCCTCAATAAATTGATTTTTTTTAAATGTGCTGGAAACACGACTTATACTCGAGCATATTCGGTAAGTGGTTTTGTCGCTATAGACAAGGTTCTACTATAGTTGATTTGCTGTTGTAGGTGTCATGGACCCAGCCCCAACTCACAGCAACCCTCTGTACAGCAGAACAGAGCACTGCCCATCTGTGCAGCCGCGCGATGGTGTGCCGTTGAGACCACACTGGTGAGGGTTTTGCACGCATCCTCTCCTTCTTACCAAGCCTGATGTCCTTTTCCAGGGACTGGTCTCTCTTGATAACATGCCCCAAGTTCATGAGATGGAGCTTGCCACCCTCACTCTTAGAGAGCATGTTGGTCGTCCTTCCTCCAGAACAGATTTTTGGTGTTGTTCTGGGAGTAGTCCATGGTACTCATGGCCAACGCCAGGCTCCAAAGGCATTGATTCTTCTCTGGTCTTCCTTATTAATTTATGGACTGTCCATATACATTTATATAGAAAGGAAAAAGGACTAGAGTACTGAGTTAGTTAATTGTGCCAACCTGCCCGATAATCACATGTGGGTCTGGTTGAAAGGCTGAGGGATAAATGGGTGGTGAGCTTCGCCTTTCTAGTTCTCGGGTCTCTTGCCCTGTGATGGTCGCACCAGAGTGCAGCTGCCTTAGCAGTTCCTGCTTCAGCTTGCAAGATTGACTTTCTACAAGACATCCCCAAGGAGAAGCCACATGGACCTATCCCGATGCAGCCCTGGGTGCTGGAGCAGCATGTGGAGACTCCTGCTAGTGCTGAGATGCTTGTTCATTCACTGACTCAGCTTTCCTCCTGCAGTTGGCATCATTGCCTCTGTTTTGTGAGGTGGAGGACTTTGTGGACTGGTGTTGGGTTAATGGGTTAATGTTGGACTTGTGGGCTTGGGCAGCATTGGGTTGGGATGTTTTCGTGATGAGCACTTTCTTTACATACAACTCTCTTATACATGAGTTGCTGTGGATTTGTTTCTCTAAAGTACCTAGACTAATAATACAAGTACATAAAATGAAGTGGGAGCAATCAGTCTACAGTGAACCCTCATTTATCGCGGTTAATCGGTTCTAGACCCTACCGTGATAAATGAAATTCCGCGAAGTAGGATTCCTTATTTGTAAATCAAATATTTTCGTAGTTAGAACATAGAGGACATGAAAAAACACCCTTTAGTCACCATTACACTTGTATTACCCAATTTATTAAACGAAAAAGGGAAAATACAGTAAAACATTTTGGACATTACAATTATCATTTATTATTTATTATATTATTTATGGCATCTAGTTGACAGTATTACATATTTCACATACAGTATTATTATACATAGTTCTTACAAATACTGTAATCAATAGCCTATGAAATGACTTAAGGGATGTACTCTACAGGTGGGTCGCTGTCTTTTTCCTCTGAAGGAGCGGGTGTAGGCAGTGGGTGCTGTTACGCAAAAACCGCGATAGAGTGAAGCCGCAGAAGTCGAAGCGCGAAGTGGCGAGGGTTCACTGTATTTGATTTCAAGACTTAGGATCTACTACAGTGACCAAGACAGCGATATTGACGGGAGCAGAGCACATAGATCAGTGGAACAGAAGCGAGAACTAGGACTAGACCCACACAGACGTGTCCAAATGACTTTTGACAAGGCTGCAAAGGTAATGCACTTGAGAAAAGATCGTCTTTTTAACAAAAAGTACTGGAGAAAGCAGGCATCCATAGGCAAATAAATAAATAGTCTTTTTAAAGACAGTTTGATTGGTATGTAATTCACACATCATACCATTGAGTCACATTGAGAAGACTGTACCATGATCTCCACAAGCAAGTTTAGAACATTTTCTTGGTTCTTGTACTCATCGTTATTGACTCCCCATCCCTCCCCGACTTCTCCTGTCATGTCCTCAAGGAATCATCGATCTGTCTCCACAGATTTACCTGTTCCGGATTTCATGTGCAGAAAGTCGGGAAACAGCAACAGACTAACACCAGTAACAAAGTAACTTCAATCGAAAAGAAAACATAAAATATTTAAAACTAGAACAAATGTAAAATGGATCAAAAGGGAGAGAACATGATAAGGTGCTGCATTTTAACCTAACCGCATCTGTAATGATCCATTTGCGTGATAGCAAGGCTACTCACACCCCTGGTGTATGGTCAGCGAGGATTCCTTAATCCTATTGTATTTCCCCTTCACTAGAAAAAGAGGTCTTTTTTTGTGGAAATTATCAAACAATATTATTAATAGCTTATGCAAGTAAAATTTTGCTGAATATGATTTTGAAATGGTCACAGCAGTATATTGACAAAGAGCTGTTCAAGATTCAAGCTGGATAGAGAAGAGCATGTACCATTAGACATAGTATTGCTGATTTTAGATGGCTCTTGGTTGAAAGAGAATTTCAGAACAACGTTTCCTTGTGTTTTAAGTTATTGTTTTTCAGGTACTGTCAAGTAGGTTCTGAGTGATAGTGGCCATATCTGCAGCATAGCAAAAGCTCTCCTGGCCCTGTGGCATCCTTGGTCTTATGTTGGAGCCCATTATTGCAGACACTGTGCCGATCCATCTTATCAAGAATCTTCCCCTTTTTTGCTGACTTCGCTTTTCCGATCCTAATGCCCTTCTCCAGGGACTGATCCCTTCTGACAACATACCCAAAGTACCGGAGACTAAGTCTCACCATCTTCGCCTCTAGAATGTTGGCTCCACTTCACCCAACGCCGATCTCTGTTCTTTTGGCAGTCCGTGATGTTTTCAATACTCTTTGCCAACCTCACAGTTCGAATGTATTGATTTTTCTTCAGTCTTCCTTAGAAAGAGAAGTTTTGACCTAAACCTCAAACCTTACCCAAAAAGCAACTCAAAGTGCATCCTGGACCTAAATGTAACACATAAAACTGTAAACCGTGTGGAAAAGAATACAGGAGAAAATCTTCACGGTCTAACAAAAGACTCTCAGATCGACACCAAACACCAGAAGGAAAAACTCACGAGCTAGGCATTATCAAAATCAAATTGTTTTGCTCTTGAAAGAGCTTTTAAGAGGATTAAAAAAAAGACAAACCACCTACTGGAGAAACGATGTGCAAGCCAGAGTCAACAAATGATTAGTATCTAGAACATATAGAAACTCTTAGAATTCAATAGTTTTTTTTTTAAAAAGGCCAAAAAACATTAAGAAACATTTCCCCAGAGGAGATACAGATGGAAAATAAGTACTATGTGGAAAGGTGATCATCATTAGCCATCGGGATAATGCAAATTAAAACCATCATGCTCTCTCTCTATGAACCTGTCAAAATGGCTAAACCCAAAATAGTGACAAGACCAAATGCTGACATGAAACCGGACCCTCAGAACCTGTGGTGGGTATGTGAATAGTTCCGCCACTCCGGAAAGCAGTTTTTAAAAACAACAGCAGGAACAAAGACAGATATACTCAAAGGGCAACATTTACCCAAGGGCAACGTTTAGAAGGGTTGGGCAGGAGGAATGAAAAGAGAAAAACAGAGGAAGGAAGTGGGAGAAGCGAGGTTACCCTGTGAGTGCTGCCATTAAGGACATGAAACCAAATGGGTATGAACTGTTTAATGGGAAACCGATTGGCTCTGTACACCTTCACCCAGTTTACAATACGTTTTTGAAAGATGTGGCTACCCTCTGAACCAGAAGTCGCAGGCATTTGTCCCAGAGAAATCAAAACTATTGCTCCCACGGAATGATGCTTTGACATAAATGTTTACAGAAGCTTTGTTTGTAATAGCTAAAGTCTGGGGAAGAATCTCATTGCCTTCGATGGGTGAATTGTTAAACAAACAGCGGGGCAGCCGCAGCATGGAACACTGCTTAGAAGGAGCTGTGGGCCACACCAGGTGACACTGCCAGAGTGCGTGACACCGGAAGGACTGCCTATAAAAAATGATGGGCAGTGTTTCAGCAGCATTGTTTTCAAATAAAATTTAAAAAACCCTTCCTTATCGGTAGTTCAAGCAACAGGCACATGTTTTGTAAGTCCGACTTAGGGTGGAGGCGAACACCTGATGCGCTGCATCCCGCGCTGCCCTCATTGTCACCCGATGGCCAGGATGCTTCAAGTCACACGCGTTTCATTCGCGTGTGCTACAAGCACACACTCTTGCTTGTGTTGCTGTTTGGGGTTGTCCGGCAGCCTTTCATTGTGAATTAGGTGGGGGTTTACATTTCCGATGATATTTTTGTGTCCGACAGCTTCAACGAGGTCTCCAACCTTCGAGAGCTTGCCACCCACCTTTTCCGTCTTCTCCCTCTTGTAGATCCTCCCCTTCACCCAAGTGAACGCCTGCCCACCCATGGCTTCTCCTTCCTTAGCTTTCCCTCCCCGTGGTGGGAACCATTAAAATCCGTTTCTTTTTGGTATGATCGGCTTTGTCTTGATTTTTCTTTGATAGCAGTCTCATATCCTATCTCCCCTTTCACTGTAGAAGGGTGTCATGCTTGGTAAAGTATCAGGGCAGCGTAAAAGAGGAAGCCATTCAACAAGATGGATGGACACGGGGGCTGCCTCGATGGCTCAAACCCAAGAACAACTGTGAGGAGGGCACAGGGCCGGGCAGGGTTTCCTTCTGTGGTACATGGGGTCGCTCTGAGTCAGAACCTAACAACAATAATGCCACCTTCACTGAGCATACCGTCCTCTAAATCCCACGAGGTGTTTAATGGTTTCACCTTATTCTTTAGCGATGCATAATGATGAAACTGGGCACCAAAGTGTGTTGAATCATTCATCTATTGATGGGCATTTAAGTTGCTGCTCTGCTTTTATAGCTGCCAAGTGAGATAGTTAAGGTTTATTGTGCCAACCTGGCCGATAAACACGTGGGATTAATTGAAGGGCAGCGAGATAAATGGCTCGGTGAGCCTCGCCTTTCTGGTTCTCTGGGCTCTTGCTCTCTGATGGTCGGAGCAGGGTGCAGCTGCCTTAGCTAGTTCTCTGCTTCAGTTGGCAAGGCTCACTTCCTACCAGACATCCCTGAGGAGAAGCCACATGGACCTAACCTGATGCAGCCATGGGTGCTGGAGAAGCCACATGGAGACCCCTGCCAGTGCTGAGATGCTTATACCACCTTTGAATTCAACGACTTTCTACCCACTGGCCTGTGATCCTCCTTCATTCAGTGTCATTGTGTGTGTTTTGTTAGGTTGAGGAGGACTTTATAGATCGGTGTCAGACACATGAGCTAAGTTAGGACTTTATAGATCGGTGTCAGACATATGAGCTAAGTCGGACTTATGGGCTTGGACTGGACTGGGTTGGGATGCTTGCTGAATGTACACTTACCCTATATATAAAACTCTCTCTCATACATACTGTATATGAGTTTCTGTGGATTTGTTTCTCTAGTCTACCCAGACTAATACACCGTTTGTAAATGTCTTGGTATTTTACCTACAATGTGGTGGTAATTAGTGTTTGCAAATCTGTATCAATACCCTTTGAGAATGAAGTCATAAGTAAAGGAAAAGAATTAGAAAATATTAAAAGCCTTCTGCGTAATAAGGTAATTAATAGCATTGTAATTCAATGTAGAAAGATTTGACAAAATGATGTTGTTAGTATTCATATAGTCTAAGAAATAGATTTATCACATATTACTCTGTGAATAAAATTGCTAATAAACACTACTATGGTTTGGTAGAGGAGGAGGTGACAGGCGGAAGGACATCATGAGAGAACGTATTGAGTGACAGCAGCCTCAGGGATGCTATTGATTGATACACGCAACAACCTGGATGCGTTTCCGGAGAACTGTGCTATGTGAAAAGAGCCGGTACCAAAAAGATGACCCACTACACAGTTCCATTTATAACACTCTTGAAATGACAAAACAGTGGAAAGGAAGAACAGATCAGAGGTCGCCAGGGCTGAAGGGCTGATGGGAATGGAAGGAAAGTGGGTGTGGCTGTCAAGGGCACCATGGGGAATTCTTGTGCAGACGAGAATTTGTCTTGACTGTACCAATGCCACTATTATCATTGTGATTATTCTACAGTTTTACATGATGTTACCATGGGGGGAAACCGGATCATAAATACACGCGCTCCTGCTGTAATTTTAAAAACTGCATGCAAATCTATAGTTATCTCAGAGTAGAAAAGATTATTTTAAGAAATGGAAGAAACAAAGCGAATAGGACTGCTTTGTCCAAGCTACCGACAGACTTCACCCTGGGATTGAAGAATAGCTGAAAACACATGGAGAATCCCGAAGGAGCTCAATAAGGGCACGCTGTGGTTCTTGGGAGGCCCCCTGGTGGCACAGGGCTTAGGCATGGGACTGCTCATCTGAAGGTCAGCAGTTCAAAACCACTAGTCCCTCCTCAAAGGCAGATGAGGTGTCGACTCCCACGCCACCGCATCGTTCCAATTCATAGCAACCTTGTACACAACAGAACGAACCACGCCGCCCCCCCCTGCCCCCCAGCCCTGCACCTTCCTCCCATTGTTCTTCTGTCTGAACCCGTGGTGACAACCAGGTGTCAATCCCGCGCTGCAAGGGCCTTCCTCTTTTCGCTGCCTCTTCACTCTACCAAGCACGCTGCCCTTCTCCAGGGACCCATCTCTCCTGACAACATGTCCAAAGTACACGAGCCAGCGTCTCGCCGTCCTTGCCTCTAGGGAGCATCCTGGCTGTACTTCTTCCCCGAGAGATCTGTGTGTTCTTTTGGCAGTCCGCGGTACTCTCAATCTTCTCCCCCAACACCCTAGTTCAAATGCATCCATCTGTCCTTGCGCTCCCTGTTCAACAGCCAGCCTTCCCGGGCGACCGTGGGTCAGGCACACCTTAGTTCAGCCTTGGCGTCGTTTGTCGTGAAGTTACCTATCGGTGCCGTTGTGATGAATGTTGTCTTCTGTACGGTGAGTTGCAATCCATACTGACGGCTGCTACCCTTGAGCTTCAGCAGCAAGAGCTCCAAGGCCTCACTTTCAGCAAGCAAGAGCGTGTCGTCTGCAGATCACCGGTTGTGAATCAGCCTGCCTTCCTCCTCATGTAATCCGCTTCTCTGGTTACTGCTCAGCACACAGATTGAATAAGTATGGTGAGAGGATACAACCCCGACTCACACTTTTCCTGATTTTAAACCGTCCAGTATTGGAAGTGTACTGGAATTTCCGTTCTCGAATACTTTTGCGCAGTTAATGGAATGCAACTAAACATCTTTCTGGTACTCTCTGCTTTTAAGCCCAAACATCCCTTGCTCCATGTCCTTTTCTGAATCCATCCTGGTAGGTCCCTATCAATGTACTGCTGCAACTATTTTTTAATGATTTTCAGCAAAATATTACTTGCATGTGTTATTAATGATATTATTATATAATTCCTCCATTCTGGTGGGTCATCTTGCTTCGGAATGGCCGCAGGTATGAATCTCTTCCAGTCAGTTGGCCAAGGAGCTGCCTTCCAAATTTCTTGGCATTAGACCCATTGAAACATTTCAATTTGTTATTCCACCAGTTCCTGGAGCCTTGTTTGGGGCTAGGGCTTTCAGTGCAGCTTGAACGTCTTCCTTGAGCACCACTGGTCTTGCTCATAGGCTACCTCCTGCACTGGTGGAATGCCAACTAATTCTTTAAGGTACAGCGACTGTATTTTCTCACTCTTCTTTTGATGCTTCCTGCATCGTTCCATATCTTGTCCTTAGACTCTTTCAACATTGCAACTCAAAGGTTGATATTTTTTCTTTAGTTCTTTCCATGTAAGATACAGTGAGCGTGTTCTTCCATTTCTGTTTTCTAACTCTAGGTCTTTGCGCCTTCATCATAATGTTTGACTTTGCCTTCCCTTTGAAATTCAGCTCTTTGATGTTATCGTTTCTTTCATTTGTCTTAGCTACTCGATGATTAAAAGCAAGTTTCAGAGTCTCTTCTCACTCCATTTTGACCGTTTCCTTTTGTCCCTGCCTTTTTAATGGCCTTTGCTTTCTTTGTGTGTGATGTTCTTAATGTCATCCCACCCAGTTCATCAGTTATTCTGTTATTAGTATGTAATGCATCAAATCTGTTCTTGAGATGTTCTCAAAACTCAGGTGGGAGAGACTCAAGGTTGTATTTTGGCTCTTGTGGACTTGTTTTTATTTTCTTCAGCGTCAGCCTGAACTTACATATGAGCAATTGATGGTCTGTTCCACAGTCCATCTTTGGTTTTAACTGTTGATAATGAGCTTTTCCGTGGTCTCTTCCCACAGATGCAGTCAGTTTGATTTCTGTGTACTCCATCTGGAGAAGCCCATGGGCAGAGTCACCTTTTGTGTTATTGGAAAAAGGTATTTGCAATGAGGAAGTCTTTGGTCCTGCAAAATCCCACCATGCAATCTCCAGCTTATTTTCCAAGACCATTATTTTCCAACTACTGTTCCTTCTTCTTTGCTTCCAGCTTTCGCACTCCAGTCCCCAATAATTATTGAGGAATCTTGATTGCATATTCGATCTATTTCCAACAGAAGATGTTGGTAGAATTTTTCAATATTTTCATCACTAGCTTTAGTGATTGGTCCATACATTTGAACAATCGTATTGTTTGGATTTCCTTCTATGCAAATAGATATTATCCTATCACAGAGAGCTTTGTATTTCTTTTCTTTTCTTTCTTTCTTTCTTTTTTTTTTTTTTGAGAGCATTGTATTTCAAGATAGTTCTTGAAATGTCCTTGTCACTGGTGAATGCACGCCAGTCCTTTTGATTGTGACATTCTCGGTATAGTAAACCTTATGGTTTTCTGATGCAAAATGACCAATACCAGTCCATTTCAGCTCACTAGCGCCTAGAATATCAATCTTTATGCATTCATTTCATTTTTAAAAAATAATTTTATTAGGGGCTCATACAACTCTTATCCCAATCCATACACACATCAATTGTG
>NW_022103968.1:28271647-28292121 GCF_000313985.2 Echinops telfairi | reverse complement strand
GAGCATCATAGAATGCCAATTTAATAGAAGAAAGTATTCTTGCATTGAGGGAATACTTGAGTAGAGGCTCAATGTCCTATTTCATTTTTAACAACTTCTGGTTTTCCTAGATGCATTTTCCCTACATTCTGCGATTTATCATGCTGTAGTGGCTTATGTGTTGCCAGGAGGTTCGGGGCTATGTCCTGGCATTTCAAATACCAGCAGTACTGCCCAAAGTAAACAGATTTCAGCGCAGCTTTCAGATTAAGGACAGACAATGAAGAAGGAATGGGCTACTGACTTCAGAGGAATTAGCTCGGAAAGCACTACAAACAGCATCCAAACATCATCGGTGATGCAAACCTAACGAGTAGAGGGAGACCATTGTCAGAGAGAGTGCCAGGAGATGAGCCCCTGAGGTCAGAAGGCTCTCAACATATGGCTGAGGAGCAGCTGCCTTCTCAAAGTAGTCAGCCAGAATGACGAGGCTGGAGCCAAGCCTGCAGGAGGAGAGCCTTTGGGACCTTCATTTGCTGATGGGGCCGGACTCACATGGGAAGAAACTGCTGCAGACATCAATTAATAATGGCAACTGAGAATGTAAGTAACGAGTGAGTGTCTTGGGGACCCCCAGGAGCCGTTCCACCCTGTCCTATAGGGTCGCTTTCCGTTGGAGTCGACGCGGTGGCAGTCAGTTGAGTTTTCGGTGATCTGTGTGTCTCCTGTCTAACTCCGAGGAGGACAGCCACATTCCCTCTAGCACTGGCCGAGGTCTTCTCTGCACAGAGACCTGAACAAGGCAAAGATGGAGGGCAAGGACCAGGTTTTCATGGGAGGGGGCTTTGAACTAAAGGTTCTCTTTAGTTCAACCCTTTTCCCCCTTTTATTTCAACTGAGTCTGGCTGGATTTCTTTTCTTTTGGTGATTTGAGTACAAATTTACAGAGCAAATTGGTTTTCAGTCCAACTATTCATACACATTTTATTTTTGTTTGTTTGATTTTCTTACCCATCTCCATCATTTTTTGGTCAACCTCTCTCTTATTGTATCTTGCCCAGGCAGTCTCTCCAGTTAACATTTGTCTACCCTCTAGCCAGCTGGCTCTTTCCCCAACCAAAGAATATTTCCTTTTGTGAGAAAAACTTTTCTTGACTTTTTGCAATAGTAGTCATACAATGTTTGACCTTTTGTGATGGACTAATTTCACTCAGCATAATATGCTTATGGTTCATCCGTGTTATGAGGTGCTTAGTAAGTTAACATTAGTCTTTAATGTTGCATAGTATTTGATTGAATATCTGTACCTCAGTTTATCTACTCATTCTTTAGTTGATGGACATTTGGGTTCCTGGAAAGATTTACCACCTTGGGAATCCACAAAAGCCGTTCCACTCTGTTCTTCAGGGCTGCGATGGATTGGCATGGACTCAATGGCTGAGTTGCGTGGGGGGGTCTGTAGGGTTTCCGGGAAGATTAAGTGACATCGTGTACATGACAATGTCTGACACACAGTAGGCGCTCAGGAAAGGTCCATTTCTTTCATTTCCAGAGGAATGCTTGTTCTTATTTGTGCACCTTGGCATGCATGGGAGCTTCGAGAAGTCGTGGAATTGAAAGATAACGAAAAATTTCAATGGGTCTTTTGAAGCCCCCTTGCACTCTAACTGTGGCAGTGAAATGAGGTTCGTATCAGGATTCATTGTTATATCCAATGAGTTGAGTTCTTGTGGGATTTGCAGGTAATTCCAGATGATACGGAGTAGAAACGGGTGTGGGGCTTCTCAATAATGATGCTCAAAAGGCAGTCTTTCCAGCTGATGCCTCTACCTTCCAGACTTGGGATGGGGGAGTTCTGCAGATGGTAATTGTCCAGGTGTCCTCCCAGGTATATGTTATATGGTGACCTTAAGAGCCACATTCAAGGGGCTATCAAGGGATCAAGTCCCTCGGGAAACAGCATTTAATGGTTGAAGGTCTACTGAGCATCAGCTGAAAGCTCTTCTCAGGGAGCTGTGCAAGGAAGGGGTGTCAGGGTGCAGTCTGGGGGCCTGAGCACAGGAATACCGGTGAATCACACAACTCATGAAAATCTCTGGTTGTGTGAGGCTTCTAATTCCTGCAATGTGGACCTTTGTGTGACCCTCTGTCTGCCCTGACACGTGATGTCAGACTCGAAGAACGTTGTATGCGTGCATGAGTTTTTCTGGCTTTGCGATTAATCTTTTCTCTTGGGGAGCAGCCTGCTAGACAATGGGCAGTGGGTGAGCCAAGCAAGCTCTTGGGAGAAAGCGGACTACCGTGTACTGAATAGCTCTCAAACATTTTCCCCTTGACCCACCGCCTGAAATACATTTTGTGTAGTGACCCAGCACACACACACATGCACGTGCCCACCCACACACATACAGGTGTGAAATAAAAATTTCATTAAACAATGCCTTCGCTTACATATGTGATGCATACGGATATTTTATTGTCTATTTTATTCTATTTCATTACATTGATTTCATGACCCACTAATGGATTGCAGCCTGCACTTTGAGAAACATTGGTCTAATAGATGATGCCTTGTCCTTGAGGGTGATTGAAGAAGATGTTGTTCATGAATAACGAAATTCAGATGAGCGGCACCAAAGGCTAAAGAGCATGCCTGGGGGCTTCCCGTGCTCGTCCAGGCATGGCATCTGGTTGGCTGTCACCCTTGAAGGCTGAGGTTAGTGATAGCAACAACAACCACAACACAAAGAAGAACAACAGCAGTAACCGAGGGCCTACTCGGTGCAGGGTGCTGGGAGAGCCACTTGAGGAGGCTGCAAGCACGAGTAGGAAATGCTGTCCTAAAACGAGTTCCTAACCTGGGGGAGGGGTGACTGCAGTCAACACCAAAATGTAAGGAGACTTCCCGTCACTCTGGAAGGATGGGCTGACACGGGGAGACATCCTCCTCTAGCAGTGGAAACATGTTAATTATGCGTGTGTATAATAATAATGTAATGTATCTGGTGACTGACCGTCCATCACCATGTTGTCAAGCAGTAAGGAGACATTCTTAAGTGCCAGGAATGAAAGGAAAACTGAACGTCGAAGAAGCCAAAGGAGGCTCACAGGGAACCACTCGGAATCACCAGTACGGTCTCAGAGGTCAGTTTAACAGTCATCCGGACAGAAGAGCAGGCCCCAGAGTTCCATGTCCTGAGGAGTTGAAACTGACCTCCTACAGAAAGTTAGGAGCCACAAAAGAGCTCCCTATTCATCTAAATGGCACCCCAAACCCCACTGTCCAAGAAGGGGCTCATTAGAGAAGCTTGTTCTCTTTCTGGGGCTAGGGGAGGGACAAGGTTCATCTGTGATGAACTGGAACCCTAAGCCTGTGCCAAACTTGGGTAGGGGGCACAGATTGGTACTACTCGGAAAATACAGGTACCTCACTGCAAGAACATGACGAAGCAGCTGGTGAGATGGCGTCACTTTGAGGGCCTTACAGAGGTGAAATTGTTTGATACGATGCCTCTGTGACTGGCAAGTCTCCTGCATAAGCGGCCTCCTCACAGAAACAGGAAATGCAGGGAGAAAGTTGAGTAGGTAGTAGCATACTAAGGTAAGGTGACCAGATTTTAACATTGGTAGAGCGGGCCACCATTGATCAAACTCATATCCTGGCGAAATAGCCACATGGCAGCCGAAAACCGTCTACCCTAGCTTGTCGTGCATTCTTTCCAAAAATCGGGACTTTTTAAAAACGTCGTGGGACGCGGGGAAAATTGTTAAAAATCAGGACTGTCCTGCCAAAAGCGGGACGTCTGGTCACCTTACACTAAGGGGATTGCAAGGATTGAGTTGAAACAAAATGTGTGTGAGTTGTTCCATGTAAAACTGATGGTCTGCTCTGCCAACCTTACCCTCCTAGTTCACAGGAAGAAGTTTTAAAAAAGCAAAACCCGAGGCCTGTTGGCGCTGAGCTCACAACCCAGATTACAAACTAAAAGAATGGAACCATTAAAGACAGAGAGTCGACAAAAAACTGGGCACTTGTGACCTCAATGAACTGCAGAGGTGGACATTTAAAACAGATAAGAAAATCTGGTGGTGGTGGTGTGGGGGTAAGCATTGGACTGCTCACTGAGAGTTTGAATCCACCAGCCTCCCCATGGGAGGAAAATGAGGCAGCCCACTTCTATAATGATCTACAGCCTCCGAAATGCTATGGATACATTCTATTCTGTCCTTCTACAGTGAGTCCGAATTGAGTTTGGTTTTGATTGGGTTAAAACATATATATTTAAAATGTTTCAAAATCAAAGAAAAGAATAAAATCCAAAATGTATGAATAAGGCACAGTAAAAAAAATTTGTAAAGGAACAAAGCCTAATTTCTAGAAAGAAACATAATGCGATTGAAATTAAAACCACTGTTGAAAGATGTAAATGATTGACAGTACTGAATTGAAAAATATAATGGGAATTACCCCAAATGGAGGTCACTGAGTGAAATCATGGAAATCTAAAGGGAAAGTTGAAAGACATCAAGGATAAGGCGAAAGGATTCAATTGAGACATTCTGAAATCCAGACAGGGCAAGCAGGAAAAAAAAGGGAAAGGTCACTTAGTTTATTTTTTTACTTTTGATTGTGATTTGGGTGAAAACTGACAGAGAACACTGGTCTTCCATTCAACAATCATACAGCATTTTGTTTTGTGCCATTGACTGCAGTCCCCACCATGTAGCGCCACTCTTCCCAGAGAAGCAGTATTTGAAGAGACAGTGGTGCAGAACTGGCCAGTACTGAATGGAGACATTGAAGAAGCACAACTGGGCCCCCGAGCAGGATTAAGTAAGGGTAGCTTTACAGCTGCACACATGACCGTGATTCTGCAGCACGTCAAAGATAGAAGCCTCCGCCGTGTTCTACACTCTACTTTGGTGAGTAGCACTTGTAGCTTAAAAGCTCATTAGTGGCCTTCTAATGTACAACTCTTGGTTTCTCCCCATCCGGAGGAAAGAAGAGTGATGGACACTGAAAGCCAATTAGTCCAACGTCAGTCTCCATAACCCTGAGACCAGAACTAGAGGAGGCTCGTCCAGCAATACCAAGTGCTCTGAAAGGTCATTTTAGAAAGTCCAGGATCGAGTGGGGGGAAATGTGGAACAGAACTCGAAATCATGAAAGCTACCAGGCTTCTTGGTTAGATAGAGGCTGGTGGGACCCCCAAGCCTATGGCCCTTAGTCGACTTTCAGATCTGGAACTGAATTCACACCTGTGCTAGAATAATCAACTATGTAAAATTAAAAGGCCAGCATTAGCCCAAGGACAGAGGGTTGGGAAAGACAGGGAACGGGAAACAGGAAACCCTGGGAGGAAGTGGGCTAAGCCATGATACACTGAAAGACTAAGATGGATGAACTGAAACAAAATGGGTACACATTGTTGAATGTAAAACTCATGGTGTGCTCGGTACACCTTCACTTGGATCACAATAAAAAGCGTGTGTTTGTTTTTAAAGATGAAAGTCTTCCAAAGCTACTAGCAGAATGGCAATCACACAGGCAGCAGGTTTCTCATTAGAAGCAATAGAATCCAGAAGATAACATAATTACAGCCTCAATAGGTTGAAAGAAAATAGCTGTCAACTTACAATCCTATGCTTTCAGTAGGTTGAAAAAGAAGAAAATTTTTTATCTCATCTTCACAGCATAAAAGAAATTTCAAAGCACTTCTTTCAGCAAGAAGGAAATTGAACCCAAGAGGAAGAGTTGGGTAGAAGCCATTGTGCCACCGAGGGAGCCCAGCCATTGTAACAAATATAAGCATGTAATGAACATGCCCGCTTAAGGAGACTTTCAAATCAGGTTTCTTTATCCAGATATATCTAAAACATACAAGCACAGAAAAGTTGCAAATGAAGATATAGGACAAGATAGGCCTATACTAGGCAAATATTAACCAAAGGAAGCGGGCCAGAAACATTATCAGACTAGACTTTACAAGGGAAAGCATGGATAGAGATAAAGACAGCCATTACTTGTATTGATAAAAGGGACAATCCAACAAGGGGATGTAGCAGACTGAGGGATGGATCCTGTCTGGAAGTTGTTTCCAGCTAACCCCAGATCCCCGGCAGAGGCGGGATGTTCTGATTGTACTTGCATTAGCTTGTACCTCCCTGGGCTGGGGCTGGGGCAGGCCAATCCTGTGAGCACAAAATCAGAACCCTGCTGCGAGATACACATTTATTTCGTATTGGGAATTTTTCAAAGTCTAGGTGTTTAAAGGAGAAGAACCCCCTAGCCAGAATGTCCCAGTAGTGGGCAGAGGTAACTAGAGAGCTGGGAAGAACAGAATCCTTGAAGTTCAAAAATGTCAAACACCCACTGCTATGCAAGTTTGTTGCCCTTGACGGTTTTCTCGAGCACATTTCTATGCCTGGGAGAGTCACAGGGGGCTCTGGGATTTGAGGTCAACGTGGAGGCTTTAGTGGATCTGGTGACAGAAAAGCAAGGTAGCAAGAAGCCGGTCGAAGTTTCTCATCTGGAGACCTAGGGTCCTTTCTCCGTTTCTGAAGATGGGTCAGAATCTGGTATTCCAGCCGGAGACCTCCACGTATACTCAGAAATGTCCCTCTGGGGCCATCTCTCCTTGCACACTGATGTACGAGCGGACTTACTCCAGAATGATGACCCATGAGACCTGGTCAGGTGGGTTTTCTGTGTTTTTGTTTTTCGGGTGAAATTGCTTTATTAGAACCTTTGAAAAGTCAATCACAATCCTCACATATGCCCTTCTTCGCCGGGCACACTTCCAGCGTGCCCCCCACCCCCGCGTCTTGAGCTTGGTAT
The DNA here is from genome assembly GCF_000313985.2 of Echinops telfairi. NCBI lineage: Eukaryota > Metazoa > Chordata > Mammalia > Afrosoricida > Tenrecidae > Echinops > Echinops telfairi. The sequence continues at coordinate 28,285,304 of NW_022103968.1, read as the reverse complement.
TGGCGGCGACAGCTGGTCCTGGCCTGCAGCAGCCTCTGCCCGCTTCTGGTGCCCCTGGACGCCTGATGGTGGTGACCACAGTGTCGCCCTACGGGTGGTCCACTCTCACGTCCACCAGCGCCTCATTCACCTGCTGGAAGAGCTCTAGGAGACACACTCGGGGTCCAAAGATGGGCCTCCAGCAGCGACACCCTGAGGTGCGTCCCCAGCGGACTCTTTAAGTGCTCAGGCTGCAGCCACCCACCGCGCCGTGGAGTTTCCTAGGCGTGGGATCCTCGCAGCCCTTTCTACTGCCATGGCCGCCGCCCTTTCGACCTCCCTCTTTGAGTCCGTATCCTCTTCGCTCTGCGCTGCCTCGGTTTCCCACATGAAGCCCCAAAAACCTCTTTGGGCTTGGTAGGGCGGTCTCAGTGGTTCCATTCTCCAGCTCTGGCGAGCACATCCGGGGTCAAAGCCTTGCCCTTTCTTGATTGGTAAGAAGAACCATCCCATTAAAAGACGTGCTAATTAGTGCGCTAAAGCAATCTGGAGCGTTCTTCTGCCCATCCCTGTGCCTTAGCTCCATGATGGGCTCCTCATGGGGTGTCTGCCCAGCATATTGGAGTTAATTCTACCCACTTGCAGGGGTGGATTCCCAACCGTTGGCCACAGTTGATTGATGCAAGGACAGATACCTCACATAAGCAGGCCAATTAGATTCCCTTTCCTGGGAATTGAGAAATTGAACGGATGCACTCATAGACTGAGAGGCATACAGGTGGACTCACCTTGAAGATCGCGTCACATGAAGGAGAGAGCTGCTGTGCTTCAGTTGTGGGGGACCAAGAGCTTCCTCCCCTAAGCGTGGGTATATGGAAGATCCCAGAAACTCGGAAAGCCTCCCTCTGTGCTGAAGCCCAGGGGGTCGTTACTGTGGTTGGCCGGTGCCATTGACTGGGTTCTACTCTGTAGAAGAGAGCGCAACATCTCCGGGCAGTCAGCCAGCCGCGCCATGGTTGTTGGAGCTCCTTGGTGCGGCCACTGTGTCAATTTTTCTCATTGAAAGTTTTCCTCTTTTTTGCTGACCGTCGACTTTAACAAGCATGATGCCCTTCTCCGGGGATGGGTCTCTCATGATCACATGTCCAAGATTCGTGAGACAGAGGCTCTTCACCTTCAGTCGTTCTTAGGAGCGTTCTGGCTGAACTTCGTTCAAAATAGATTGTTCTTCTGGCCATGGTATTTTCAATAGTTTCATAATTCAAATGCACCAATTCTCCTCTGGCATTCCTTATTCATTGTCCAACTTTCTTTCTTTTTTTAATCATTTTATTGGGGGCTCTTACAACTCATCACAATCCATACATCCATCCATTGTGTCAAGCACATTTGTGCATTTGTTGCCATCATCATTCTCAAAACATTTGCTTTCTACTTGAGCCCTTGGTATCAGCTCCTCATTTTCCCCTCCCTCCCTGCTCCCCCCTTTCTGCTCCCCCTCCCTCTTGAGCCCCTGATAATTGAGAAATTATTATTATTCTGTCCATTGTCCAACTTTCACATGCCTCTGAGGCAACTGAAAACCCCACTGTTTGGGTCAAATGTACCTGAGTTCTCAAAGTGACATCTTTAGTTTTTATTACTTTAAGGAGATCATGTACAGCAGATTTCCCCAAGGCAACAAGTTGCTTGATTTTATTTATTTATTAATTATTTTTACTGCTCCCTCTATGTGCATTGATTGTGAATCCAAGGAAATTGAAATCCTTAACAACGTCAATCTTTTCTCCATTGAATGACATTGTTTCTTGGGTCAGTAGTGAGGAATTTTGTTTTCTTTGCACCGAGGTTCGATCCATGCAGAAGGCTGCGGTCTTTGATCCCTCTGAGCAAGTGCGTCAGGTCCTCTTCCCTCTCAACAGGGCTGGCTGTGGTCATCTGTGTGGCACAGCTCGTTAGTGAGGTTTCCTCCGATCCCGATGCCGCAGTCTCCTTCACATAGCCCGGCTTCTCAGATTGTTCACTCGGCATAGAGAGCGAATAAGTATAGTGAAAGGGTACAAGACTGACGCACAACTTCCCTGATTTTAAACCATACGGTCTTTCTTGTTCTGTTCAAATATCGACTTCTTAGTCTGTGTGCAGGTTCGTCATGAGCACAATGAAGTGCTGTGGGAGTCCCATTCTTCTCAATGCTGCCCATTGCTTTGTATGATCTGCACAGTCAGACGCCTTTGCCTAGTCAATAAACCCAAGGAAACGTCTTTCTACTCGTCTCTGCATTCAGCCAAGATCCATCTGACATCAGCAGTGACAGCCTTCTTCTGAATCTGGCTTGAATTTCTAACAGCAGTCTCCTGCCAATGAACTGCTGCAGCTGTTTTTGACTTCTCAAACAGGAGCCCTGGTAGAGCAATGGTTAATTTGCTCTGTTGCCAACTAACAGGTTTGAAGTTTGAACTCACCAGCTGCTCCATAGAGGAAAGATGCAGCAGCCTTCTTCCCGAAACAGGTACAGCCTTGGAAACCCTGGGGGCAGTTCCTCTCTGCCCTACGGGGTTACTGTGCGTCAGAATTGATTCCAGTGGATGCGCTTGAACTAACTCAGGTGTACCTTCTGCCATTTGCAGTCCTGTTAACATGGCTCCATTAAAGAGGGCATCTCCTCCTCACGAGGAAGAGTCTTCTAGTGATTCCCACTAACTCCCAGTTCAGAAGCTCTGGTTTATTGTGGCCCCGCAAATGGACTCTGTCCATTGGTAGTACTATGGGAACTTGTATGATGACATGATACTGGAAGCTATGCCACCAGTATTTTAAATACCAGCAGGGGCGCCCATGGTTTCCATGGCACTTCCAGTCTAAAACGTAGTAGGAAAAAGGAATGGGCAGACAGTTTCTGAACACTCAGACGCTAGAAAACCTTATGACTGACAACAGAACATGATCTGATACAGTGCTGGAAGATAAGCCCCCCTCCCAGGCCCTCAAAATATGAGTGAGAAAAAAATATGAGTACGAAAAAAACCCAAAAACTTTATAGTTTATATCAGGAAGGTGGCCCAGCCTCAGCCAACTCACGTCCATGGGACAGATGCTAGCTGGAGACCCCTCCAGACCGCTGCCAGTTGATGAAGCAGGAAGGTGATGCAGGAAGCTGGGTGAGCACAGGCTGGTGGATACAAAGTCAAATGTATCCAAGGTCCACAGAAATATGGCAGGGCACTGAGAGTTCTGATGGTCACCAGGCCACATGGACTGTCAGGCTCAGAAACCAGATGCCAGATCCAAGCAAGCAAGCAGGAAGAAGGGCAAGTGAGAGAGGCCAGTCTTCCACAGCTCCTCTTATAAGGGGCCACACCCCCAAGGGGATGCCCTTAGTCTGTGCCTTGTTTGAAAGGTCAGAGTCCACCCATAACTTCCCACAGGTGTGCCAAGTTGACACACAACCTAATCATCACAGGATGTATGAAGTATGAATCTAAGAAAATTGGAAGTCATTAAAAATGAAATCGAATGCATAAAGATCAATATTGTCAGCATTAGTGAGGTGAAATGGACTGGTATCGTCTATTTTGAATTGAGTAATCATACGGGTTACTATGCTGGGAATGACGGGTTGAAAAAGAATAGTATTGCATTCACTGTCAAAAAGAGCATTTCAAGATCTATCTTTAAGTACAATGCTGTCCGTGATAGGATAATATCCATATGCTTCCAAGGCAGTCTAGTTAATATGATTGAAAGTGTATTTTATTGACTATGCAAAGGCATTGGATCATAACAAACGATGGATAGCACTGTGAAGAATAGGAATTCCAGAACACTTCATTGTGCTTATGGGAAACCTGTCCCCAGACCACCAGGCAGTCCTTCCAACAGAACAAGGGGACACTGGCTGGTTTAAGATCAAGAAAGGGATGCATCAGGGTTGTGTCCACTCGTCATACTTATTCAGTTTGCGTGCTGAGCAAATAATCTGGGAAGCTGGACAACATGAAGAAGAAGGAGGCTCGAGATTGGAGGACCGTACATTAGCAACCCTGCTTATGCAAATAACACAACCTTACTTGCCGAAGTCAAAGAGGACTTAAAACACGCACTGATGATGATCAAAGGCTACAGCCTTCAGCGTGGATTACACTTCAGGGTAAAGATAACAAAAATCCTCACAGCCCGCCCAATAAATAACATTATGATAAGTAGCGGAAAGATTAAAGTTAAGGATTTTATTTTCCTTGAATCTACAATCAACACTCATGGAAGGAGGAGTCCAGAGATCAAACAATGTATTGCATTGGACAAATTTGCTGCCAGACATTCATGTAAATTGTTGAAAAGCAAAGATGTCACTCTGAGGACTAAGGGGTGCCAGACTCAAACAAAACTCGCTGCCATTCAGTCTGTTTGGATGCATAACAACCATACAGGACGAGGGATGTCTGAAACTGTAACTCTCAAGGAGTAGAAGGCCTCGTATTTATCCTGCAAAGCAGGTGATGGTCTCGAACCACCAACTTTGCAATTAGCTACCCAGTGCATAACTACCATGCCACCAGGACTCCTGCATGCCAGTCTCAACCTGTGTTATTTTTAACTGCCTTCCTTGTACATGGAAGTGGAATAAAGAAAAGGGACCAACAGAGAATTGATGCTTTGAAGTGTGTTATCGGCAAACGAGTTGTGATGGTGTAGTGGTTACATGTCAAGCTGATAACCACAAGGTCAGCAGTTTGAAACCATCAGCTGCCCCTTGGGAGAAAGTCAAGGCTTTCTACTCCCATCAAGAGTTATCATCTTATCAGAAACCCACAGGGGCAGTTCTAACCTGTCCAATAGGGTCGTGACGAATCGGCATTGACTCAATAGCAGTGAGTTGAATTTTATTGGAAAAGAATGTTGACCCTATGAGCCAACAAATCTGTGGTGAAAGAGGTATGGTGGCAGTGTTTCTTGGAAGTAGGCATATCTAGACTTTCCTTCTCGTGTACTCTGAGCCTGTTATCAGGAGGAACCAGTCCTTGAAGAAGGACATCATCGGTAAGGTGGAGAGCCAGCAAAGGAGTAGAAGACCCTCGATGAAGACTTGGCACGGTGGCTGCAACAATGGCTCCGGCATAACAATTGTGAGGATGGTGCAGGACCGGCAGGGCTCACTCCTGCTTTACATGGGGAGGATGTGAGTCAGAGCTGACTGGATGGCACCGAACAGCAACAAGGACTTCAATAGAGTAGCAGATCAGCCCATCCCAGAGTAGACACCGAGGCTACCTGTTACCTGTCAATTGGGGGCTGTCTTCTCTCATCCCCGGGAAAATAGCTGGAAGATGCTGACCTGGGTTTGCTCTGCCAAGCAGGCAGCCTGGATTTTCAATACATCGTCAGTGGCAATGGTAGCAAAGTGTCTCATGCAACAGAGTTGGACCACGCAACTGGAAAACTGCTTCCGGCTTTGAAATGTGTTGGAGGTCCCTGGTCCTATGGGGAGGTGTCTCGGGTGCTGCTGATTGGTGCAGCTGCTTCTGTTGTTGCTATTGTCAGGTGCCATCCAGCCAGTTCCGACTCATAGCTGCCTGGTCCCGCACCCTCCTCACAGTGACTGTTCTGCTCAAGCCCAAGGTTGCAGCCACCATGTCAATCCATCCTGTCAAGGGCCTACTGCTTTTTCACTGCCCCTCTACTTTGCCAAGCATGCTGTCTCCTATGGGCATGATATTCTCAGAGCTGATGGTCATGCCTGGTCCTGACCAGCACAGCATCCCCATCCTCACAAGGCTTCCCATACTGGAACAGCCTCCCTTATGAAAAATAGTGCTCTTAGAGAAAGAAGATCACCAAGGAATAAAGGTAGAAGGAATTCTAGAAGTGGAAAAATCATTAGTGTTCAACCACTGTGGTCCTCGTGAAGGAGCTCTGGTGGTGCTCTAGTGAGTGAGCACTGGACTGCTAACGACAAGGTCAGTGGTTCAAACCCACCAGCTGCCCCAAAGGAGAAAGATGAGGCTACCTGCTCCCATAAAGATTTACAGCCTCTGAAACCATATTGAGGATAACTATGAGTCAGAATCAACTTGATGGCAGCAGCATCATCATCGGTAAGGACCCATGGTGCAAAGGGATTGAAGTATTTGAACCCACCAGCCACACCGTAGGAGAGAGATGTGGCAGTCTGTTGCCATAAAGATTTACCATGGTGGAAACCCTATGGGGCGTTTCTGCCCTGTGCTAAAGGGTTGATAGGAGTGGGCATGGCTTTGATGGAGGTGCATTTGATTTTTTGAAGATCGTATTCATAACCATCAATAGATGCTAAAACCACTGGATAAATGATTCTCAGGCTACGGGATAGTCCCATCTCATGCCCCACCCCACAGATCATATACTAGTCATGAAGGGGAAAGGTATCTTTGCACCTTAAGAATGATCTAATAACAGGACAAAGAGATGTCATAGCCCCTGACCTGATGCTCTGAGAAGGGCACATCCATCACCCCGGTAGTATTCCTGCCCCGCATGCTTACCCTGCATTTAATCCGAAGGAGACCATCAGACAAGTCTAAATGGGAGATACTCAAAGAATCAAATTCACAACAGCCCCCCTCCCCTCGGAAAGACAACACTGGGAATTATTCCAGAATAAAGAGACTAAAGAAATAAATGCAATGCAAGACGTTACGGCGGAAAGCTGTAAAGGACATTATTGGAACAAGAGTGTGGCTTTAGAAAAATGCTAACGTCTCCACAGGTGATTCTCACACTGTGCGCTGTGGAATGCTCCTGTAATAGACAAACACAGAAGCAGCCAGCGGCGCTGTCAGGGTGTCAACGAGAAAGGGAGGATGGGAAATCGTTACACACTGGGGCGTCTCTGTACGTCCACATGGGTGCTCATTGCACCCATGAGCCTTTTGGTAGCTTTAGAAGTTGTCGAAGTAAACACTTGGGGACAAGAACTCGTCTAAGAACAAAACACGGAACCCCTAACAAAACAATGGGTTTAATCAATGATAGTCCATGGCTGCTGAAACGAAAACTCGGGAGGCGAAATGCTGACGGAGGAGAGGAAAAATGCTCATGGGAAACATGGACAGAGCAGGCGGAGGGCACCTGAACCCACGGACCGATCCCAACGTTAGAACAAGAAAAACACTGAGAAATTCTGTGGTCCTGACAGGAAGCAATAGAAAGTAAGCAATCCCACCTACATTCTCACAAAATCTCTCTCTCTCTCTCTAATTTATCTCTATCCATATCCGTATCTATAGCTGTCCCTAATTGGAAGGTAAGCAACTCTAGAAGGGACCAATGGGAAGGGTCAGAAATATGAGCTGTGATACCATAGGGTGACCGCCTGCAAACATCAGAATGAGGGAGATGCCACTGGCATTTCATCAATAAATACTTTTTTTTAAGGAGTAAAAGAAGTCTAAGAGCCTCAGGATCCACATCCAAGGAGAATTGGGCATGGAGTGGGCATTTGACGAAAGGGAGGAATTAGAGCTCATTTGTGTTTCGGTGAGCATAGCATTGTGGCTATGTTGGGAAAAGTCCTGTTAGAAACACCTATTGAAATGGGTTGTGAAACACACTTATGGGCAAACTGATTTGAGGTCTGTGGTTTGCTCCCCAATTTTCCCGGGAGCCAGAAACGAGGAGAGAGAGATGAGATAAGATAGCCACGTGTGGATACGTGTTGAAGCGAGATGATGGGTTCACGGTGCTCTCTGGATATTTGAAACTCCCCACAACAAAAAGGGTTTTCAAAAATAAACATACCCAAGTCACTCCAATGTTTTCCCACTGTCATCTCCTGACGGATGGGGGCTTCCCAGTCTTGGATAGAGGGGCGGTGCTCTCACAGGGCCATCAGAGAGAGCACTCCCATGGGAAGATAAACCAGGGGCCGTCTCGGGGGCCCACCTCCTCCTTCAAGCAGAGTGTGCATGACATCCTGGAAGGGTTTGCGGTTGTGCTTTTTAAAGCCAGGCTAGTTCCCACGAGGTGGGAGAAGCAAAGCCTGAGCAGCGCTCGGCCCCAACCGCCTTCAAGGACTGGGATTTGTGAAGGCCATTGGGTGGGGCTCACGCACAGGAACAATGATGAGAATGGGACAGGTCCGGGTAGGTTCCATTCTGTTGTGCGTCAAGTCAGTATGTGCGTGAACTCAATAGCCACTGGCCTGGGCCCAGGAATGGGCCTCGAGAGGCTGTCAGAGCCTGTCTTGTGAGGCTTTGGGCTAAGCTCAGAGAGGTCAAGGGTGAGGCTGGCTGGACCAGGGCTTCACTAGGAGGCCGTGCTCTGCTACAATTTCAAGGGCCCTCGCATCCCACGTGGCTGCTCTCCGGGGCTGCCTTGTGGGCACTCGGGTTGTCCCCTGCATGGAGCCAGTGGTCCAAATCCCCCTTCGGCACCTTGTCTTCAGCCAGCTCCAACTCGAGGACGCGCCAGCTCCCAGCCACTGCTTCTTGCCTCTCTAGCTCATTCTCAGGCCCCTGGTCCTTCCTCAAGCCCCCTCTTCACCTCCATTCTCCAACCCCTGCCCTCCACCCTACCAGTCCCCCCAGTTCAGGGTCCACGAGGACAGCTTTTATGTGGCTTGTAAAATTCTATTATATCTGTATTCAAAACCTAGCAGCTGAGAGACACCAGTAATAAGCGTGTTATTAAGCGTGTAAATACACTTCCACTCCAGGGCCTCCAAGGGGTGGGGGCCCCGATTCTCAGCTGGGGAGTCTCCCCTGCATGTGCAAGTCCCTTCCCACCTGGTCTCCACTTCAGACTTGGACCTTCGGCCCGAGGCCCAGGCCTTCCGCAGCCTGCAGCCCCCAACGCCCTTAAGACACCTAGACTCTTGGAGAAAGGGGGCGGGGGAGAGGGCCGAAGAAAAAAAACATTAGGAAGAAAACTCCCACCCAGAGAGCATTCTTTCTGCAGCACTCAGGAAAAAGGATGTCTCACAGGGGACGGGAAGGCGAAATTTTTTCACATCCAAATGGATTGCAATTTCCCTCCATTTAGCACCTGAAGGTAATTAGCTCGAAGAGACTGCCGAGTGCGAAACACGTTCACGGAACATTAACTCTCACACATTCTCCAGTTGCAGGGAATTAATAGGAAAGATTAAAGTTTAAAGAGAGCAAAATGCCATTACCTCGCCAGCCACCTCTCTCCGCGGCAGTATCCAGCCCCCGAAAACCTTCGGCCACTGCTTCGGCCCAGGGCTCAGGCCTCAGCCTGCAGCCTGGCTGGCTGGGGCTTCTGGGTGTGCCCCGTCAGTGCGGCTGGCATGGGCATGGGCACACACATGTGGCAAACAGGGCTGTCCCTGCCCAAAGCCACTGCATTTGAGCCCACCCCACCTCCATGAAGTTTGGGTGACCCGGAGAAGGTGCACTCTCTTACCAGTTGATACCTGGCATCCGTGTGTGCTGAGGACTTGGATGGGTGGGGTGCAAGGAGGGGTCATTAGCATGGGTGCCCAGTGAACTGGTAGCAGCGTGTCAGATCTGCCAGCTTGGCCAGTAATGGAGTGGGGAAGGGTATCACCCCACGTTGGTGTGTGTAGACACTTGGGTAAGGTGACAGAAGGTGCCGTCTACCCTCATGTGAGTCAGGCAGAACCCACGCACATATGTGTCCACACACGGTGCCCACTGCCACCCGCAGCCCTCTCTTGTCAGGCTGCTTTTTCCAGAGTTGATGGAGGCTGCACATTTGAAAGGTTTCTGGGTCAATTCAGTATTTTAGGAAGAGCCAGAGGAGACAGAGAGAGAGGAAGAGAGAGAGTGGAAGAGAGAGAGAGAGCATGAGTGAGGGAGAGAGAGAGTAAGAGAGAGAGAGGCACAGGCAGGCAGGAGAGAGAGAGAGCGAGATGAAATTGAGACATGGAAGAATTTATTGCCCAGAAAATTCCATTCTGCTATCTGATTCAAAAAGTCCAGTCCCCCCAGCTTCGGAAAATCTATTTTCCACATTTTAATACCCTGCAGAACAGTCCTCATAACTCATCCGAGTGTGTTAAGCACAGTTTTATTAGATCTGAAACAAATTTTGGTGGGGAGATACTATAGGTCATTAACCATGGAGTAATTTTATCCTTGTTTCCCTAATGATGCCATAATGGCGAGCGAATTTCTTAACTAAAGACCAAAGAACATTTTGAAGGTCAGTTTCATCTGTGAGCTCCTTCAAGCGCTTCTCAGAGAAGATTGGAAAACTCGCCGATTTTTTGAAGAGTCATTAATAATGTGAAAGCTGAAAGCACCCTCCATTTGCGTTCCTGCTTTTTACCTTTTAATTTTATATCGTCCCCGCTCAGGGCCCCACTCCCACTCCTGCACCCTCCCCTGGACCTCCCGCCTGCCTGCCCACCCTACGCAGGGAGCCAGGCGGTCTGGTAGCAGGGAGCGAACTGGCTGTGAGAAGGCAGATGAGGGGACTGGAGGAGGAGAGGCAGAGAGATTCCCCCCCCCCACCCCGCCCTCGGCCAGGGCACCCCCCTGAGATGGAGAGTGCTTGGTTGTGTTTCCAGTGGGGTGCATTGTAGGCAGGGAGTGTGTGTGTATATACGTGTGCTATAGGGGACTGGGGTCTCTAGACTGACATAGTAGCTGTGTACACACATACTGGGGACTCTGTCTTGAGGGGGGTGTTGCCCCCTGTTGGCCATAGGCTGCGGAAAGGGACTAAAATCTCACACTGGTCTAGTGGCTTCGACAGTAGGGCGGGTGGGGGGGTCTCCTGGTCTATTGAGAGGGCAGGGCTCTCCCCAACAGAGATGGGCGCCACCCGGCACACTTGAGATCAATTAGAGCGTGTGCTCACATTGTGCTCACATGTGCGCGTGTGTGTAGCATGCATGGTCTGGGGCTGGGAAGGTCTGTAAAGCAAGGGCCCCAAGACCCCTCCTCACTAATAACTGTCTAGACGTTAGAGAGAGTTATTATCTGCTCCCACCCCTCACTCCTTGGCTCCCCAGGCCTGGAGCCCCACATCCCCCCACATCATGTCCCTCTGAATTGCTCAGTGTCTGGCTTCTGGAGCCCCCCAGTTGTATCTACCCCCTAGCTCCCACACCCATCTGATGCTGTCGCTGCCGGGTGCCCAGCCAGGAGGCTCAGTGAGGCAGCACTGCCCTCTATGCACGGTTTGGGGAGGAGGGGGCAGCGTGGTGACACTCGGTGCTCCCAGATGTGGTGGCAGCGATAATTCCAATTTTATGCCTTTGTTATGGCTTTAATCACTTTCTTTATGCGTTTTGTTCCAGCGATCAGGGAGAGACACCTGATAGGCAAAGAGGATACCAGGGGAACCATTTTTATTTGGAATGTGGTGAGAAGTCTAATTAGAATCTGAATTCTGCTGAGCCTTGAAATGGCCAGCACTTTATCCTGATCGCCTTAGATATTGTTTTGAGTCAATCATCTGTCATGGTGCAGCAGGAGAGGCGCTCCCTTCTGCCGCAGACCCTGCTGGGGCACATGGGGGCGGGGACAGCAGGGAACACGGGATGGTGGCTCAGAGAGGCCCCCACCCTGATAGGGGCATCTGCCTCCTCCTGGGGCAGGGGGCTGTTTAGGGGGGCTCTCTTTCCCCTGGTCAAGTCTGCCCTTGCTGGGATGCTAAGTTTGAGCTCCTGGGGTACTGGGGAGGGGGGCTGTAGGAAAAGGGAAGTAGGGGCCTGTGTCAGAATCAGGAAAAACTGGGGTGAGGACACACTAGTCTGTGACACCTCCTAATTGCTGTCAGCACCACCTTTCCATCGCTGGTCCACAGCCTTTCTCTCATCTCTTCGCTGTCTCCCACATGTCCTGCGTCTCACCTCTCCTCACTGTACCCCAAGACACCACTCCCCTCCCCAAACCCTCACTGCACCTACCCTTGCCACACCCTTCAATGTTCAGTCCCATTTCCCCACGTCATCCTTCAACCTGGCCCGGCCTTAGAATACCTTCCTCCAGTTTCCTTACTGTTTGGGACTCCTGCTGCGGGTTACGTATCCAGACCAGTCCCCCCTCCTCCAGAAAACCCTCCCTCACTACCTGGCTGTATGGGGAGCTCCCCCAGAGAAGGGCCATTCCCAGCAGGGGGCCCATCCCTCAGTGTCCATGCCAACACAGGCCCCCTCCGACCAGGAGCATCTGTCTCTCTGCCTTGAAATGGCTTCCAATTGACTTGTCTTTTTCCTTAGCTGTGTGTGTGTGTGTGTGTGTGTGTGTGTGTGTGTGTTCCTAAATTCACTAAAACCCCCTCTGAGCTTGGCCGAATGTGCAAGAGAAATATGCATTGTTCGGGATGATAAATGCATCTCCTCAGCCACAGCGCGAGCTCAAGGTCGCCCATTTTCTCCCGTCTCCTCCCTGCACCACAACGAGCCCGGGGCAGCGTTTTCACCTTTGGCCACGCGGGATCACCAGTCAGTGTACCTCATGGCGCTGCTGCCGCCCACCTGTCCGTGGAGACTTGCACGGGACTGTGATACTGAGCAGGCTGAAGTGGGGCTTCCAGACTACCACAGACTAGAAAGAACGGTCTTGGCGATCTGCTTCTCGGAATCCATTGTCAAGGGCATTGCCGTGAGCCCAGGGCCCATTTGACAGCAACAAGGATGAGTCCACAGGACCGGGCACACACAGGGGAGTCGCCCTATCACCTCCAGGAAAACACCGCCTCTTTCTGCCCCTTCTCGCCCACCGCCACCCTCTGCCACATATACCTGCCGGGTGATAGAGATGGGTATTGCTGCAGGGTGGGTGATGAAGGTCTATCTATCTGTATCTGAAGTAAGTGCTGTTTCTGGCAAGTAGCAAGGGACTGTGTTCAAAGGACAGTGTCCCCATGGGAGATCGGCCAGACAACCAGGGCCTGCTTCAAGGGTCAGGCATCTCCCCTATAAGCAACATGCGTCGTGCTTTGTGAGGACTGGGGTACCCTGTGTCCTCTCGGCCCGTGGAAGAGTGTCTTCATGGATAGTCAGCCTCGCCATGTGGCTCATGGGTGGCCCTTGCCTTCCAGAGGCCATCGGTGTCCTGAGGGTACCTTATGGGTGGTCCAGGGGCAGGAATTCCCTGTCACACTCCAAGGATCTCTAGAAGGCCCTCCTCGACCTGCTCATCCCTGTCTGAGCTCTACTTTATAGAGAATCCTGATTATCTTGTTCCCAGACGGCCTCATTCGTGTTTGAACCTCAGTTTCCCCGGGTCCCTAAGCTCTGGATGGCCTAGCCAACTGTGGGACCTTTGCCAGAATCCAGGGGAGGGTCCCTAAAGTGCATTGCCTGGAGCTTGTCCTTGCTGCCTCCCAGCAGCCCCCACCCACTGTGTGGGCACAGCACCCAGGGGTGGAGAGTGAAGCAGGGGAGGAGGGCAGGGGAGAGACCAGGTCAGGGGGGGGGGGGTGGCTGGAAGGGCCTAGGAGCTGGCTTCCTGGTGAGAAACTGCAACCTGCGGTTTCTATCTGGGTGTGACTTCGCCTATCGGGTAGCCTGTGGGTGTGTTCACCCATGCCTGTCGGGGGGAGAGGATCAGTAGGTGCCCCTGGAGGAAGAGACAGGAGACTCAAACCCACAACACTTGGACCATGCATGCAGAAGTCTCGGGTTGGGGTGGAGGCATTAGTGGTATAGTGGCACTTTTCCACAGCTGCTCTGTCCCCAGTGGCACAAGCCGAGCAGGGGGGG
>NW_022103968.1:28267840-28271521 GCF_000313985.2 Echinops telfairi | reverse complement strand
GGAGGGGAGAGACTCCGGAGCTGGTCAAGGCCTGGCCGCTTCCTCTCAGACACCCTGGAGGCACTGTCCTCCACATCCAGAGCTCCGCGACAGCGGGGGGAGATGAAAAGGAGGAGAAACTGTTGGATAAAAAGAAATTTGAAAAAGAAAAAAAAAAAGTAAGTGAAATATTCAAACTGGAAAGTGATATTATAGAAACTGCAGCCCACGGCTCAGTGCATTCAAATTTATTCAAACTCGGCGCCTGACAGTGATGGATGCGGCAGCTTTTCCCACAATATGGAGAAGGCGCGGGGGCATTTAGGACTGCGCGTCCCCTCCGGGAGGGTGGAGGCCCCCGCCACTTCCTGTGCCTTGCTCCCCCTAAATGGGAAACAAGGTTCGGGGTCCCGCTCCTTGGGTTCCCAGGGTCCTGGGGTGGTGGTGAGGGGTGCAGTCCAGATACCGCCAGCCAAGGACAGGGGCAACAGGCTGTGGACCAGGGTGATCCCCTAATGCCTACAAGAGGATGGACCAGCATGCTCAGGGGATGAGGGGACATCAAAGAAGAAGAGTTTGATAGGATGTGTTACAGCCAAAGGAACAGCATGATCCCCAAGAATGCCCTGGTGTGCCGGGGTCTCAGAGTCTCAGGGACCCTGAATCCGTGTGCAGCCAGTCTCACGGAGGCCAGGTGGACGGCTCCGTCCAGAAGAAGGACAGCAGGGCTCTGGGGAGCTCTCCTGGCTTGGGGCTTGGTCTGAGCAGTGAGTGGGTAATGGGAGCCTTGGATTCTGGGCCCCTGCTCTGGAACACCCTGCAGCCCGGTTTCAGCCGCCCCCATCCCACCAGCACGTCTCTCCCCAAGGTTGCTTGTCTGGCCTCCTCGGTCACACACCGCACATCTGGCTCCCAGAGCCCATCTCCTGGGACCTTTGATGACATTAGTCACTCCCTAAGACCCAGCCCTCTCTGGACTCCCTTGCCCATGTGCCCACTGTGCTCTCCTGCTCCTCCACCTCTCCTCCTCTGGTTCCATTCCCTCCCACGCCCCCCAAGCATGAATATGGTACAAAGCTTCCTGGGGTCCTTTTCCTGCCTCTCTTCTACTCCGCAACCTTCACCTATCACCTCCCTGGTGGTGAGGCAAGCACCTGCCTGTGGTCCCAAGCTGCTCTTGAGACCTGAACCCCGAGCGTACACACACAATCCACTAAAGCACAAACGCCTAAGTGTCTCCTAGACCTGGGCCATTTGTAACCCCCTGCTTTGTTCATAGCCCTGTCACCTACCCACCAGAAACCTAGAAGCCACTATCCCTTCTTCCTTCACCCTCATCCCTACTTCTCATCGGCATACAAATCCCGCGATGTTACGTCTTGTGGGCTTTTGCACCCATCCTGACTTCAGCCCCTCCCCCACCTCCCACCCCCCTGCTGTGAAGGTCCCTACCCCATTTCTCTGGGGTGGCTTTACTTCAGCCAACAAACTGTTCACGTCCACCATGGGGCAGTGGCCGTGGGAGGCAGCCTCCTGCAAGCAAAGCTTTTATGGTCTCCCACGTTTTCCTAAGCCACAGTCCCAAGAATGTCAACCCTCTGCTCAAAAACCCTCCATGGCTCCCAAGCCCAGCCCAGACCAACCCACAGCCATCAAGTTGTTTCCAACTCGTAGGGATCCTATGGGACAAAGTTCAATGGCCCCATCGGGTTTCCGAGGCTGGAATCCTTACAGAAGCAGACAGCCCAGGGAGCAGCTGATGAGTTCGAACTGCAGATTGTGTGATGAGCAGCCGAGCACTCTCACCATCCCACTACCACTGCCTGCTAGATGAGGTGCAGCCTCCTGACTGTGTGATTCACAGCCCTCTGTGCTCCGGCCCCCCTCCCCAGCTTGCCAAGCCTTCCCGCTACCCACCCCCCACCCCTGCTGCCCGCCATGCTTGTATTTGCCAACTGAACTGGACTCTGAGTGATTCCTGGAAACACTCCTCACCTTGTTCCCACCTGCCATCACTTGTGCGTGCTCTTTCTCTGTGGGAGGCCCTCCTTGTGGAATGGCAAAAGCCCCACTCACCTCTGTAGGTCCCTAGCCTCATCCAAGTGTAGGAAAGCCAGCTTCTAGAATGCTCCATATAAAATGCTTAGCCAAGTGCTCACCAGCAGCTACATTATTATGATCATCCACCACCATCACCACCACCGGCGGCAGAAAAGCGGCTTCTCCTCCCTCTAAACCCTGTAACCCTCTGTGCAGCTTTCTCGGCTCCTATCACAGCTTGCCTGCCACTGTTATTTGTGCATTTGCCTTCGAGCTGTCCTGGACGATAAGTTTTTGAGGGCTAAGATTAGGTAATGTTCTTGTGTGGCCCCTCCGCTCCTAGCCTGGGAGATGCTTGGTGACTACCTGAATGAGTGACTGACCAAGTGAGCAACAAAACTGGCCAGGACAGGCCCACAGGGCACAGCTGCGACTCTGGTGAGCCACCTGCCTGTTTGGGGCAGGGAACACCTAAGAATTTCCTGTCATTGCTCCCGGTGAGCTGGGATGCACAGGTGTAGGCTGTATGACAGGTGTGTCATCCCTCTGGAGCAGAGTCCGGCTTTCCCACCGCATCCATCAAAGGGCACTTAGTGACCGCTCCTGAGAGGCAGCTCTGAGGGCTGCTTGGTAGAGGGGATGAGAGCTGCCCTCTGGGGTGGGGGTGGGGGTCACAGTCTACTTACTCTTTGCAGACCAGGCTGGCTTCTCCCCCTTGCTGCTCAGTCCACAAGAACTCAGGGGGCGGCTGTGGGTGGTTGTAGACTGGCCTAGGTGTGCTAATGGACAGGGGAAACACTGCCCTCTGGGCTTGACCCAGAAATGGCACCCTACCCTGTGGGTCTGGATCTTACTGCCCATCCTAACGGTGAGCTCCCCTAGGAGCCTTCTCTGGAATTCTCCACTGCTGCCCAGGCAGGCACCAATGAACAACGTGCTGGGTGGATTGACACAAATAGCAATGAAAACAAACACAAAGCCACGGTCATCAAGTCAACTCCAACCCATAGCAAATTGCCCTCCCTGGGCTTCCAAGATTGTAACTTTGTAACTTTTTAGGGGGATTGAAAGTCTTTCCAAGGAGCTGGTGGTTTTGAACCGCTGACCTTGCAGTTAGCAGCCCAACACTAGGCCACCAAGGCTCCCAGAAGCGTCTACGTTTATTGAGCATCTACTTACTGCCTACCAGGCACTTGGTTTTATCAGTCCTTTGCCTGCAAGGACTCATCTCCTCTTGCCGGCAGCCTTAGGGAGTAAGGACTATGATGATTCTGTTGAGGAAACAGAGGAAGCGGAAGCTTGCGCGAAAGCGCCTCATCTCCCAAGCAGGCAGCCTTAGCCCACTGCATCTCCCCAGAACTCAGCCCTGTCCCTCAGGGACCTTTGGCCTGAGCACCTCCCTCCTCCCTCCCCAGACCAGCCCTTTGTGAGCAGAGACTTGTCAGGTCCTTGTCCCCTCTCACCGACTGGGAGGGGACCAGAGGGCTCTGAGTTGGCGTTCCTTTTTGGGTCCCCCGGGAGGAGGTGGAAGAGTAGCTAAGACACAGTATCTATTTCCCTATCCCCCCCAAAAGGGTCTTCCAGAACCTCAGCCCCTCCTCCACTTGAAGAGGTACGACACTCCCCCCACCCCGGCCCACAGCTTCTGGGGGAAGGTCCCAG
>NW_022103968.1:28259786-28267694 GCF_000313985.2 Echinops telfairi | reverse complement strand
AGCTCCAACCCAGCGCGCTAAACTCAGGGAGATTTACAGCGGGCGGCTGGGCGCGGGCCCCCGGCCGCCGGTGAGCTATCTCCAAACAGCGCACTAACCACTTTCCATTTTATACCTCACCAGCTTTATAGCATCTTAAGGATTTCTGTGCACGGCTGGCTTCCCGCCCAGGGAAAAAACCCAGCCTTGTAAATAAATACTAAATATATATGAACAGAGACGACAGCGAGAGGCGCGCAGGGAGGAGGAGGGGGCAAGAGGGGTCCAGAGGGGTGGGGGGGAGGGTAGCAGCCCCGGGCCCGCGGCCCAGGCAGAGGAGGGGAGAGGAGAGGGAAGGTTCGAGTGGGGTGTCCGGAGACAAAGGCGACAGGGAGAAAGCAGCCGAAGGGCAGAGAGCAAGGGAAGCAGACCGGGAGACCGGGCAGGGTGGAGGGGAGAGAGAAGCCTCTTCCGACCCTGCCCACCTCTTCCCGCAATGTCTCCCTCTGTGCGGGGGTGGGGTGGGGGGTGAGACCGAGTTCTGTCAGGATCAGCCCCAAGGGGGCTGAGCTCGGCGGGCGCGGTGTGGAGGTGGAGTGGGTGTGCGCGGGCCGGGCGAGTTGGGGTGCTGGTGGACACCCGGGCCACCTCAGAGGGTGAGCGGGCCGCTGTGCGCTGGGACAGGGGAGAGTAGGCCTCGGTGAAGGAGGCAGGGGCTGCTGAGGGCGCGGCCCCCTGGGCTGGAGTGGTGGCGGGGAGCAAGGCCCAGGCCTCGGCCCACAGCAGGCAGGGCTGTCTGGAGGTGCCCCCAAGTCTCCCAGAGGCTCTGGGCCTTGCTTGGCCCTGGTTGCTATGGAGAGGGTCTCCTGTACCGACTGAAGCCCCCCATCCTACCCCACACCCCCTCTCTGGACAGGAGCCAGAGTCAAATTTGGGGGCAGAAGGGTCCATCCCTTCCCCTCTCGGGGGACCCAGTGATCCCTTCTCGTTCCCCCCTTGTCTTCGATATTAAGTATTCAAACCTCATTTACATCCTTATTTTTCAATTTGCTGCCACAGTAGTTTAATTTATTCGATATAATTTCTTTTTCTGAGGGGACATTAATCATTGCCCTGTGCTTTTGGGCGCCTGTGGGATCTCTGCGTGTCTATGTGTGTGCACGTGCGTGCGTCCTCATCTGTGTGTGGTGGGGGAGCTGTGTGTATGTGTGTATCTGAGTGTGCATGTGTATCCATGTGTACTTGTGTCTGTGTGCACGAGGTGTAAGTTGGTTTAGGGGAGTGTGTTGTGTGTGAGAGAGTGTGGGTCTTGGTGAGAGGGTTTTTAGGAGTGTGAGAGTCAGGGTCAGTAAGACAGTTGGGGGGACATGAGTCAAATCCATCCAGTCCCATACTTTAGAGCCCCCCACCCCACCCCGACCCCGGAGTCTTTCCCAGGATGGCAATAAAAAGGGAAAGTGGCAAAGCAACTGAGGAGCAGGAGGTCCTGTCACGCCAGCTCTGGGCTCCCTTGGACTGAAGAGTGGGGTTCAAAGACTCCCCCTGCCTCAGGGCGCCCCCAAAGATGGGTTCCTCCCTTTGCCTCCTGCTGGGCTCAGGCCAGGGTTCCTCTCCTGGGAGTATGGCGGTCTGGACAGGTTCTAGAATCCAAGGTCTTCGGAGACAGAACAGCAGGCGGAGAGAAGCCTAGGCAGACACAGATAGACAGACCGCCAGGCAGACCATGGCAGCGGGGAAGAGAGCGGGCCGAGTCGCGGAGATGATGGAGGAGCAGGCGCGGGAGAGAGGGAGAAGGGAGCCAGCAGCAGCGTCTCAGCCCATAAAGTCCCTGGAATGGGAGGAAGGGGCGAGAGACTCTCCCATCAGCACAGGCCCAGTCATGGCTCAGTGCAGAGTGAGGCAGGGGGCAAAGGGTTAGGGCTGGTTTTCTTCCAGGAGCTGAGCTGACTGAAGTGACTTGGGGGAGGCTTGTCTGGAGGGGGACAAAAGGCAAGAAGCAGAGTAAGGGGGAGGGAAGGTGCGTTTCTCTCTCCTCCTAGGGTGTCATGCAGGGGAATGACTTCATGAGTCCTTTCAGGGGGTGCTCAGGGATTAAGGGGGAAGAGGCTCTCCATGCTAACTCACCTCCCAGGAGCCCTGCTCCTCATCTTTCCCTGGGGTATCTGAGAACTCTTCCTGAGACCCTCTGGTGGCCCCCAGTCCCAGAAGCCCCCCCCGTTCTCCCTCTCCGGCCCACGGGAGAAGAGTCCTTTCTCTTCAGCAGGGAATCAGCGGGGAAGGCCTGCAGTCCGCTGAGTCCTGGCTGGGACTGCTGATTGTTTGTGGTGTTGTTGATAAGAGCCATCAAGTCGGTTCTGACCCACAGGACAACAGAACCTACGCGCAACAGAACAACACTGGCCCGTCCTGCGCCATCCTCATGGGTGTTCCCATGCTTGCACCCACTGGTGCCAGTCACGGTGCTAATCCATCTCCGCAAGGGCCTGCCTCTCTTCCTGCTGCCCCTCCACTGGACCACCCATGATGTCCTTCTCCGGTCCGGACAACATGTCCAATGGAGGTAAGACAAAGCCTCGCCATCCTTGTCTCTCAGGAGCCTCTTCCAAAGTAGATGGGTTTGTCCTTTTTCCCCCCAAAGCATCGATTCTTCTTGTTTCCATGTCCAACTTTCACATGCCTATTTGGCCCATTGAAATACCACGGCTTGCTTGGGCCAGGTGCCCTTTAACCTCAAAGTAAACATCCTTGCTTGTCCATCCTTCTCAAGAAGCCTTGTGCAGCAGGTTCCCCCAGTGGTCTGTGGCATCTTATTCAATCATCACAACAGTTCCTCAGGATAAGAGCCCTCCCTTCAGAGAGGAGGGAAGCACCCCACAAGAAAGGGCGGGGGGCCTGTCCCAAGCCCCACTGAGAGGTCAGAGTCAGGGGAGACTGTAAGCCAGATTCACCTGAGGCCACATACCAAGGTGTTCCCACTAGCCCCTCCTGTCGCCGAGATTGGATCCATCGCACCCACCCCTGTCTTTGCTGCCACACACAGGAGCACACAGAACGGGGGCCCGAAGGCCAAGCCGGGGAAGCCGTTAAGGACAGCAGTCAAGCGTTAGGGGCAAGCTGTGACCACTGCTCTCCCAGCGACCCTGAGCCAGGAGTGCGAGCCTTAGCCTGTGAAGGAGGCTTCTGTTTTCTGGTCTCCCGAATTAGAGAAGACGCAGATGTGGGCCACTTCTGGGCTCCTTGGGGTCCTGCCTTCCCTCTTGCCCAGAAGATGGTGGCTACACACCCTCTCAGGCTCAGCGGTAAGGTTGGCTTTGCCCGGAGGTCTGGTTTCTGTTTCCAGGACCTGGATCAGCTTCACGCCCAGCTTCAAACCGCTTGTTCATTTCAGCCTCACTCAAATGGGCTCAGGGTTTGGGAGCGGCGTGTCTTGAGCACCTTGTGACAGTTCCACAGACAGAGCTTAGGAGTCAGTCGGCTTGTGCACTGGGGCAGCAACCTTTCGGTCGCTAAGCTTTGCACAGTGGCTAGGCCAGGTTCTTTCTCGAGCAGAACGCAATCTATGCACCAGACAGTCTTTTAACCAATTTATTCCAATGGGCATTCACTCATATCAATAGCAAGTCAAGAAAATCAGGCAAGACTGACCAGCAAGAGGGAGGGAGGGAGGGAGAGTTCTGTTCCGTTGCAGCGGTCAGAAACTCTACCCCTCTGGGCTCTTAGCTAGATTCTTATACGATTTGGGGAGTGAGGGGTGTAGCCAAAGGTGTGGTCCTGGGGGTTCAGTCTGATTAGGGGTGCAACCTCAAGTGTTTAGTCTGACTGCCTTGGGTTTTGGCCAGTTTTTATTTTGTTGTTTACTTCTTTATTCTCGGTGGCTCCTTGTCAGCCTTTTCGTTGTCCGCCGGGGACTCCACTTTGTATGCTCTATCCACGGGGCCTTCTTTCTCTTGGTCTGCAAGTCTGAGAAATGGAGGGACCTGGGGCTGGTCCATCAGGTGCCGTACCTTAGCACCTGAGCTTCCAGATATCCTGTTGTCTCAAATCCCAGATTTAAATAACCTTGTTTCAAACAGCCATGAGTCTGAAGGTCCCCAGATCTGAGCATCCAAGGTCCCCCCACCTGCAAGTCTGTGAGAGCCCTGGGCACTGAGCAGCTCGAGGCTGTTGGCTCAGTGTCAACAGTGTGAAGGAAGGTGAGAAAGGGGGTCTCCACCACTCCAGAGGCCCCCTGCCTTCCAGGGTCTCTCCCGATTCCCTTCAATCCTCCCGACTTAGAGCCTTCTCTTCTCCTCACCACTCAGGGGTTTGACTTGACCATCAAGCCCGGTCCCCAGCACAGACAGGTCACACAGCAGCCAATGCCCACTTGGGCCAGTGGTAACCGGGTGATCACAACAGGGGGTTTGCGGGCATGAGGGGGAGGGGCCAGGGGGGCCAGGCCTGGGGCCAGGGAGAAGGTAGCGCGTTCATTTGAATAATGGGCAAAATCAAATTAATTCTACATTAAATAGTTGTGAATAAAGGGTTGAAGTCAGCAGTTTCAAACTTGTTTTCCTTAATTACTTTCCGTGTTTAATGTCATTAAGAAGATTAAAAATTCATTAACAAGAGTACTAAAGTGGCAAATCAGGAAAGCGATCACTCCAGGTTAGAAACTCCGCTGAGGCCGCACAGAGAGTCTTCTGCAGGGGGGCACGGGTGGGGGCGGGGGCCGGAGAGTCCTGGGGACACACACACACACACACACACACACACTCAGCAACAACTGGGGCACCCATCCATAACAGCAGTGAGTATTCACACACACGTGAACATGCACTTGGACACTGTCCCATCGGCCCACACCCAGGATTTCTGTGATTATGGATCGACGGCGTAGCTGCGTCTGTAGCAAACCAGGCTCCCAACTTTATAAACTCATCTTCTATCGGGTCAGTCAGCAGCGACGGGACATGAGAGAGGTTGGTTCTCCCGAGGAGAGGAATTAAAGAGCAAATGCTGGTGACAGGTAGTATATGGCCCCACAGTCTCTGAGTTCACTGTCCGGTCTGGTCACCTCCCAGGCTCTCCCTGGCTGGTTCCCCTGCCCTCCCACACTGGAGGGTAAACCTGATCACTTTCCTGGGAGGAGCTTCAGGTCTTTGAGGGTTCATTATCCTGCAAAAGGATCCCTTTTGTCTCCTTAGCTAGTGGGGAAGGGTCATATTTCCTCTAGAAAGGGGGGCAGGGAGATGAGATGAGATGTGATGGGGTAGAAACAGATGGGGAGGTGAGTCCAAGTGTCCTGACCTGGGTCACACGTTTCCCCGGCTCAGGCAGGGTCTCCCATCTCTAACACTCACACTCTCACCATGCCTTTTCTCCTTGTCCACTTGGCTGACTCTCATCTTCCCAAATCCAGACCTCCCCCTCCTCTCCAGGGAATGGCATCTCCCCACCAGTCCTCCTACTGCTTTCCTTCCTTGTCTCAGGAAGCCTGGGTCTAGGCCCCCTACTGGTAGACCTGTGTGCGTTTTTGAAGCCAGGGTAGGGTCCAGCTGGCTGTATTGCTGAGTCTATGTGTGGCCATGCTGTGTGTGTATGTGCGTGGCTGTTTGAGAAAGTCACAGTTTCACCTTGTGAGGGTTGTCGTAAATGTAGCCAGATAAGCCCAGGAAGGATCCCATTGGAACGAGACCTCTCTTTTTCCAGGTGAGAAAACCAAGTATTAAGAAGATGAAGTTCCACTCCTGGGTAAATACCCAAGAAATAAACCTATATTCACAGAAATAAACCTATATTCACATGAATATCCATAGCAGCGTTTCCATAATAACCCCAAAGTGAAAATACCTCCCCCGCAAACAACCGTTGACAACCGTTCTACTATATTTCAGAGTAGTGCTGTGGGCTAATGGGTCTCATGACTGTGATCATCCGCAAGCAGATCACCACACTTTTCTTCTGAGGCACTTTTGGGTGGGTTTGAACCAACAACCTTTTGGTCAGTAGGTGTTTGCACCTCCCATGTACTCCTGGAAACAGCCCACTGACCCTCACTTGATGAACGGATCAATAGAATGTGGTATGTCCATACAGTGAAACATGATTCGGTATTAAAAAGAATGAAACACTGATAGATGCTATAATCCAGATGAACCTTGAAAACTTTAGGCTACGTGAAAGAAGCAGTCGCAAAACAGGGACTCAACACAGATTGTAGGCACACTTCCATTTCTATGAATGTCCAGGAGAGGCAAATCGATAGCGGCAAAATCGATTAGCGGCTGCCTAGGGCTCGGGGAGAGGGGCCCTGGGAAGCAGTGGGTTAGGTGTTGAATGCAGCAGCGGCGGTGTGGAGGTAGACAGATGAGGCTTTCTAGTCCCAGAATCAGAAACCCACAGAGGCAGTTCAATTCGATCCTATAAGGTCGCTATGAGTTCGGATCGACTCTGTGGAGCCGAGTTAGGTTTGTATTTTTGAGGGCTTCGCGTGAGGTGGGGCTAGGCGAGGGGTTAATGTGCTCAAGGATTTTTTTTTCCGTGGAGGTGGGTGGGCGGTGTGACAAAAACGTTCTAGGATTGTTTATAGTGAGGATTGAGCAATTCTCCAAATGCATTTAAAACGCTGCATGGAACACTTAAGAAGGAATGAATTGTATGGGATGTGAACCATCTGTCTCAAAAAGTAGGTATTGAAAGGAGAAGATAAGGCGCTTTGCCCAAGGGCCCCCAGCCGGGGAGACGTACAGCTCGGACTAGACCTTGGTCCCTGGACCCGACGCTCAGTGCCCTTTCCAGCAGCCCTGCACTGCCTCCACAGTTGTGTCGCTTGGATTCACCATCTCTGTGGAGACGTGGAGGTCAAGATGGAGGTGGTGTGGGTGGGCTTCCACCTGGCAGCCCGGAGTTAATGCGGGACTGTAGGTTTCTCTCTCGTGCACGCGCACATTGGCAGTGTGGTCCCAGCAGCGCCGTGGGTCTTGGCAAGCAGAACCCTTTAGGTTTGCATCTAGGCCCATTGGTCTCTCAACTGTGGTTTGTTTGTTTGTTTGTTCGCTTGCTTGTTTGGCTGCCTGGAGAATGTTTGTGTCCACCTGTGCCTCTGCTGCTCACTGGATCTTTGTCTGTCTGTCTTTCTGTCTGTCGGTGTTCTTAGGTAGATCTGGGCATGCCCCTGTCTCTGAATACTGCGCCCACGAGTCGCTGGGATGTCACGTGCGTGTGTTCGTGTGTTCAAGCATATCGACGTTTCTGGCTGGGTAATGTGTCTCTGTGGGTGCCCAGGAGTCTCCTCGTGTGTCAGCTTATGAAGCAGTCTCGTCCCCTCCCGGCCTGTGCCGGTGAAGTGTGTTGGTGTGCGCTAGGCATGTGTCGGTCAGTATGTGTGTGGGGACATTGACCATCAGAGAGAGCCAGCAAAGAGATGCAGGGCCCATGGCTCTGTCTGTCTGTGGCTGTGTGTCTGAGCCCCTCCTCAGGCACTGGCCCCAGAAGATGCTCCCTCCCCACCCCCTGCCTCTGACAACCGTGGAGAGAGCGTCACAGTAAATTCATGGCCACCCGGCTGGGAAACAGGCGGCTGCAATGGAAAGGAAGCGTGGATTTGCATATTGAATTAAAATTAAGAGCTAATTATGCAAATAAATTATGACATTTGGCAGGAGAATTTGCTTCAAGATCATTTATTACGTTCTTTTTATAACAGTGTGAGCATTTAACGGTCAAAGACAATATTTTAAGGGAAAATTAACGCAAGATTATTAACCTAAAAACAATTCCACGTTAATGAGATGGTGAGCTGGTTCCCCCCCACACACCTGGGCAGGTCTACACGGCTGGGCTGGGAAGGCCTCTTTCTCCTCCTCTCCCTCCTTAGCCCCAGTCTGTGAAGATGGGGGGCAGGGAGAGGCTCCAATGAAGGAAGAGGGAGACTTTGGGGCCCATAGC
>NW_022103968.1:28245561-28258867 GCF_000313985.2 Echinops telfairi | reverse complement strand
GCACTATCCCACTAGGGGAGAGCCTGTAAGTTTCAGAAGGTCCCTGCTCCTGTGCAAACATATTCCTGTTACCTGTCACCACCAGATGTCCTTATTTGGTTCCCTCCTAGAGTGGCTAGAGGGAGAGACAGCCTTTCTTTATGCTAGGTTGCATTTCCAGGCCCAGCATCTCATTTGAATTGCATGACACTCCCATGAGGCAAGAGACAGGTATCACTGGAGGCTTTAGACTTAGGAGACCCTGAGGACCAGGAGTCCTGGGGACACAGCCACTCCCTGCCATGTACTGTGCTGTGGGAATCTGGCCTGCCTCGCTGGCCCTGGTCTGCACGGACTGCAGCAACTGCCTCCCTGGGACTGGGCCAAAGGGGCCCCCAGCAAGAGACAGAAGGAGGCAGGGGAGGGGAGCAGGGTACTTCCTTCTCTGGCTCGCTCCTTCCCAGGTGCTGTGGAGTCACAGTAGTGGCTCTCCACCCAAGGCCATGGCCCTGGCAGGCAGCCCTCTCCACACAGCTCTCCCTTGGTCTGCTAACTTCCCTCCACCCATCCTTGTCCCTTTAGGCCTGGGGTGGTCATGACTTCCCATTGTTACTAGCTCATACTTCTCCTAGCCAGTCTCCATACCTTGGGAAATAAGCACTTTATTAACTCTCCTGAGAGGACCAATAAGGTCTATCATCTGAGTCTTGTCAGGATGATGGTACAGGCCCATGTCCCTCTGTTTCCTCATCTGTAAAATGGGGATAATAATATGCCCCTGACAAGTTCCCAGGACACGTCAGGGGACTCATGTGCTTTGTAATCGAGCGACTGCCAATCCGAATGCTTGTTCCCAGGTAGAAACTAGACCCAGAAGGATGCTGGTTTCCCAACAATCTCTGCTGTGAAGAGTCTGTCCGACCCTGGATAAGTCACATCTCCAATCTAACCCTCAATTTTCTCACTGATAGCACGCAAGGACTGCGTGCTGAACTTTAAGATCCTGGTGTGGAAAGTGATGATCCTTTCATCGTTCTGCCATCGAGAGAAGAGAGGTCAAGTGACTAGCCCAAGGTCATACAGAAGGTTCTGGACCACCTGCCTGTGGGCCTGCATCTAGATGGAGTGAAAGGAGGCAGAATGGGGCCTCCCTATTGGACTTTGGTGTCCTCAGGGAACAGACAGACGTAGTCATAGGCGCTTGAGTGGGGAGACTGCCCCCTACCCTCCGAGGCCAAGCCTCTCAAGGCAGGGAGTGCTAGACCCTGGAGAGGTGGGAAGGTTATTAATAACAGCCCTAATAAGAAAGAGAAAACAAAGCCAGCAGGGCCTGAGCATTTTTTAAATAAAGAAATTTCCCTCATCTCGTGGTTAATTTAAAAGGTTTATTTCTTGAAATGAATCCTCTTCATCAAACCCTCGATCCTTGAAGATCGGAGGGACTGTGAGTGCCGGTAATGAATTGATTTGTAACGCGAGCGACACAGCGCCCTCCCGTCCGTCCGTGCCCACTGCGGGCCCTTAATCTGCGGTGTTTAAGGGGAAATGAGCTTCTCCATCTCTCAGCCTGAAACTCAGCGGCAGGCGGGGCCTCGGCCCCGCAGATGCTCCCACCCAGGAGGGGCTGGCAAGCAACCACCTCCCCACGCCCAGCACCTCTCCTTCTACCTTTCCCAGGGGTTCTGAAGAGCCACCCCCGTAACGATACAGCCCACCACTAACTCGAGCCATCCACAGTCACCAGACCCACAGCTCTACGAACAGATGCGCTACACACCCACACTTACAGTGACCCATCATTAAAGCACCATTGCACTTGGAGACACAGTCCCTCAAAGTCACATACACAGTCTCCCTTCAGGTAAGATTCAGACACATAATTACATAAACCACCCATACTGCTGTTATAAGGCAGCCAGTCCACATGGGCGCAGAGCCTGAATGCGAGACTCGCGCTTTATAGGCACGTCCCATGGTGAATATTGGGCCACGTGACGGCGGGCAGCAGCACACAGTGGAAAGAGCCTGGGGTTTGAGTCACACAGCTGGGTTAGAATCTCAGTTCCATTCTGTCCGACCCTTTTCGCATCTTCCAGCCTCAACTTCCGCATCTGTATAAGGCGGCAACCATATCTCCTTCGTGGGGTTCTTGTGCAGATTAGATGAGATAAACATATGTAAGGTATTCTTGAAAGAGGCCAGGCGGCTCTCTGGGTTAGGCACTGGGCTGCTAACCAACAGGCTGGTGGTTCAAACCCACCTACTAATCCCAAGGAGAACAATGAGGGCTGTCTGCTGCCAAAAAACGTGAAACGCTGCCTAGGGAGGCTGAGTCAAGTGACTCAGTGACAATGTGTGTGTGTGTGTGTGTGTGTTTCAACCTTTGTTGTGAGTTAGGTAAAGGGTTACAGAGTAGATCATGAGTTTTACATCCAACAGTTGACACACTTTTTGTTTCAGCTCATCTATTTCAATCTCCTTAATCACAGCGGTTCTCAACCTGTGGGTCGCAACCCCTCTGGGGGTCGAAGGACCCTTTCACAGGGGTGGCCCAATTCATAGTAGTAGCAAAATGACAGTGCGGACGTAGCCACGAAAATAATTGTATGGTTGGGGGTCCCCACCACGTGAGGAACAGTATGAAAGGGTCACGGCATTGGGAAGGTGGAGAACCACTGCCTTAATGTAATATCACTTCTCCCCCTTCCTCCCTGCACTTCCTGCTTCCATTCCTCCATCTTTCCTAACCCTCTGTCCTTGGGTAACTGCCGCCCTTGATCTTAAATGGCTGAGTGTTCCAACATCAGGGTGACATCCATTCCAGACCTGAAGGGTGACTGCTGGCCATAGTCTTGGGGGTCCCACCAGTCTCTAGTCAGCCAATAAGCCTGGTCTCTTTTATGATTTTGTTCTGGTCCATGTTTTCCTCCTACCCTATCCAGGGCCTTCAAATGTTTGGTTTGGTTTTTAAGAACCCGAATCACCCACTGTCATTGAGTTGAGTTTGACTTATAGCAACCCAATAGAGAGCTCTGGAGACCACAAATCTTCATGGGAGCAGACGGTCTTCTCTTTCCCCTGAGGAGCAGCTGGTGGGTTGGAACTACTGACCTCAACTCTTACCCAATAAATAGCGCCACCAGGGCTCCTTAAGGTATCTTTTCAACTGTCCATTTCATGAATGAGATCATGTATGTTGTATTTAATAGAGCATGAAGTAGTTGTTCAAGAAATGCTAAGCATGAACATAATCAAGGGGGGCATTGGTGGTGGGGGAGAGGGGGCACTTAACCCAGAGGTAGGATTCTGGCCTTCCATGCAGAAGACCTGAGTTTGATTCCCAATTAATACACTTCATGCTCAGCCACCACTCATCTGTCAGTGGATGTGTGCATCTTGCTATGACACTAAACAGGTTGCACCTGGGCTTCCAGACTAGGACAGACTGGAAAGAAAGGCCTGGCTATTTGTTTTCAAAACCCATCACTGAAGACCCTATGGATTACAGTGGTCTGACCCCCACTGATCGTGGTGCAGGACTTGGCAGCATTTCTTGCTGTCGCACATGTGGCTACCGTGAGTCACGACCCCATTCCATCGCAACTACCCGCAGCACCATGATGGCCACCATCCCACAGTACTGTATCCTCAACACCTACCCTGTTGCTGTTAGGGTTAGGTGGCCTTGAGTCAGTTCTGGATCCCAGCAACCCTCTGAATAGCAGAACAGAACACTGCCCTAGCTTGTGCCAGCCTCACAATCATTGCTATGTCTGAGTCCCTCTGGCAGCCACAGTGCCAATCCATCTTGTTGAGGGTCTTCCTCTTTTTTGCTGACCCTCTGCTTCACCAAGGATGATGTCCTCCTCCGGGATCTGTTCCTTCTGATGACATGTCCAAAGTATAAGCGATGATGTTTTACCATCCTTCCTTCTACGAAGCATCCTGGCTGTACTTCTTCCAACTGAGATTTGTTTGTCCTTCTGGCAGTTCAGGGGAGTCAGTACTCTTCACCATCCCTCCAAGGCATACATTCTTCTCTGGTCTTCCTGATTCGTTGTCTAGTTTTCACATGCAGACAGGGTGATTAAAAATAGCATGGTTTGGGTCAGGTGCACTTAGTTTTGGTTTCCTTTCTTCGTGTATCATTTCCCTTGACGTCACCCCACAACTCCTTTGGTCTTCAACCATTAGAGTGACATGCACCAGATCTACAGATGGTGTCGTGCTGTCGAACACCGTGCCAGAAGATGAGCCCCTCAAGTTGGGAGACATGTGTGGTCCTCACATAATTTCATGTCAACTTGAAGATATAAAAGTGTAGGGGTGGTTTTGAACCTGTCAATCAGCCTGCAGTCGGATGGTGCCTCCTTGTGGACCTGGCCTTCTCATAACAAGGGTCGCCAGAAGCTCCCGCTCCCTCTTGGCTTTGCCTTTCCTATTTGCTGATCCCGAGAGCTGCCAGAGTCAGGCTATGTTTCCACCAACTTTGGATCCATACAGCTTTGCAGCCACCGGCCTCTGCTGATCCTGCATTCTGCATCATTGCGTGAGGCTGCATGAGTCTGAAGAAGGGTTTATGGACTCGTATCGGACTTATGGACTTGAGTTGGACAGGGCTGGGAGGTTTTCTTGATATAGAATTACTTCTGGATATAAAGCTTTTTCTTATATATAGGTGAATGTCACTGGATTCATTTCTCTAGTCAGCCCGGCCTAACACAGCACTCAAAATCTGAGGCCACCTTACCAACCTGAAATTGAGTAAAGCTTTTGGGATCTTCCTATGCTGATGTGGTATGACTCCCTACAAACATACACTATAGTATTTTCCAAAACCAACAACAAACCTACAGCCATCAAGAATAGTCCTGCTCATAGCAATTCCATATGTTACAGAGTAGAATGGTTCCACAGGGCTCTCTGGGCTGTAATCTTTATGGATGGGTTGCCATAGTGACAGCAATGGGCTCAAACAGAGCAAATGAATGTGACGATTAGGCAGGACCTGGCAACATTTCCCTCTGCCTCACAGAAGGATAAGGTTGCTATGAGTTAAACCTAACAACAATCTTTACAGAAGCAAATTGCTAACTCTTTCTTCAGCGGCGCCGCTGGAAGAGTTTGAACCACTAACTTTAGGTGAGTAACCGATTGCAAACTCTTTGTTCCACCCAGGAACTTTAGTGCTTCATACATATTTTGCTAAAGATGATTTTTTGAATAATTTACAAAGCAGTTGCAAAGGTCTCTCTACAATGAACTGCCAGAAATTCAAGCTGAATTCAGAAGAGGGCATGGAACTAGGGATATCACTGGTGATATAAGATGGATCTTGGCTGAAAGCAGAGAATACCAGAAAGATGTTTATCTGTGTTTCATTGACTCTGCAGAGGCACTCGACTGTGTGGATCATAACAAATGATAGATAACATGGTGAAAGATTGGAATTCCACAACATTTCATTGTGCTCGTGCGGAACCTGTCCATAGACCAAGAACAAGGGGGAACAGAACAAGGACTACTACCTGGTTTGAAATCAGGAAAGCTGTCTGTCAGGGTTGTATCTTTTCACTTATTCCATCTGTGTGCTGAGCAACTCATCCAAGAGGATGGACTAGGTGAAGAAGACCACAGCATCAGGACTGAAGGAAAACTCATCAACGATCTGAGATATGCAGACGGCACCAGCCTGCTGAAAGCAAAGAGGAGCTGAAGCACTTACTGATGAAGATCAGAGATGACAGCCTTTGGTATAGAGGACCCCTCAGCATAAAGAAAAGGGGGGGGGGAATCCTCCGATCTGAGCCAATAAGCAACATCATGACTGAAGTTGTCCAGGGTTTGATTTTGCTTGGATTCACAGTCAGTGTCCATGGAAGCAGAGGATCTATCACTTGGGCAAATCTGCTGCAAAAGACCTCTGTACAGGGTTCAAAAGCAAAGACGTCTCTTTCGAGGACTACGGTGCTCCTGACCTGAGCCTTGGCGTTTCAGTCACCCCATACGCATGCAGAAGCTGGACAATGAATCACCAAGATTGGAGGAGAATGAATACCTCTGCATTATCATGAAGAATGTTGGTTTGTATTATAATGAAGAATGATGAATGGACTTCAAGAAGAACCAAAAAAAGTGTATGTGTGTGTGTGTGTGTGTGTGTGTGTGTGTGTGTGTGTGTGTTGGAAGAAGTACAACCAGAGCACTTCTCAGACATGATGCTGCTAAGGTTTTCCGTCTCTTACACGGTGGATATGTTATCAGGAGAGACTAGTTCCTGGGGGGCGACGTCATGCTTGGTAAAATAGAGGGTCAAGAAGACAAGGAGATTGACTAAGTGGCTGCACCAGTGGGCTCAAACACAGAAACGATTGTGAGCATGGCACAGGACAAGGCACTGTTTTGTTGGGTTGTGCACAGGATGGCTGAGTCAGAGCGGATTCAATGTCGCCCAGCAACAGGCCTCACATATCATTGGGTACCATCACATCCATTGACCCCATGAAGGAGCCCTAGTGGCGTACCAGATTATGCATTGTGCTGCTAACCACAAGGTCAGAAGTACAAAACCATCAGATGCTCCAAGGCAGAAAAATGAGGCTCTCTACTCCTGTAAAGATTTCCAGTCTCAGAAGCCCACCATGTCCTATAGAATACCTACAGTATCCTACAGGATAGCTCAATAGCAGTGAGCTATCCTTATTATATGACACCCCCACCCCCACCCCTGTGACAGAATAGAACTGTCCTATATGGTTTTCTGAGCTATAATCTTTAAAATGCAAACTACCCATCTTCCTCCCTGGGAGCCAGTGGGTAGATTTGAACAGCCAACCTTTCAGTTAGCAACCAAGACTTTCACCTCCTATGCTACTTGGGCTCCTTATGCCTAACCCATAGTGGGAATTCCTACATGATAATAGTGAAAAGGAAGGCGAGTAAGTCACCATGGAGTGAGTGCTTCCACCATGGCATGTGCTGTAGGAAATTGACACTGCATGGTCTTCATTGAGTGTTCTCAGAAAAGCTATGAATTGTTCTGAAACCTATCTATTGGGCAAATGAAGAAACCGAGGCACAGAGAAATCACATGACTTGTCTCAAATGGCACAGCTACTAAATGGAGGAAAGGGGATTTGAACTAGGTAGCCTGACTCCAATGTTTTATGGGTAATCTTAGAGGCAAAAAATCAAACATGTGCACACCTTTGACTTTAAATAGGACCCAGGTGTCAATGAGAGAGAGAGCCAGCTACGCGTTCAGGGACCTCCTTGAGACTAACCATGAAGGAAGGCCTCACCCATCTTCTCAAAGTCTCAGGCTGGAGACTTGAAGATGCCCTGAGTGGCAGTTCTGTACCAGGTCAATGAGCAGCGCCTGCCAGTCTTGATGGTTCTCAAACCTGGGTGGACAAAGACTCCAGCCACGGCATAGACCAGCTCCCACCAACGCGGCAGCCCGCGACTGACTTTCGGTGCTTTAAATCTGGCTGCTTTCAAATGAGCTGACCCCAACTGGAACCCCCTGGGCATGGCCGCACTGGGAACGGCTTCCCTCCTGGCTTCTACCTTTCGTGCTCTGTCCACTGTCATTTTCAGTGCCATCACTTCAGAGTCAGGAAGGTCACAGCACTACTCCTCAATTTCATGGTCCCCTTCCCGCTGGGGGCGGGGCCAGCAGCTCAAACCGAGTCAACAGAGACGGTGGCTGGGGTCACAGGCAGATTCAGGAGGTAGGAGCCACTCTCAGGGTCTCCACATGGCCTCAAGATTAATCTTAGCCTGGGGCCACCTCCCCAGGGTGCCTGACAAACTCATCTCTTCTTCCCCTTGCCCAGTCTGTGCCCACACAGCCCCCCCACACACATCCCAACCCTAGGGATACTGAGGTCTGTGGACCTTCATGAATGGCCCCCTAGACCTCAGTTAGGCCAAATGGTCCCAAGACAGCCCTTAAGGAGTGAGATGCTCTATCTCCAATCATAGGGTCCCTGGACCCTCACCCCACACTCACTACTGCTCTCCACGGTCATGTCTTGACACGCTTAGAAATTTGGTGTCAACTGGGCACAGGTGAGGGGAGAGGGGCACATCCTCTCCCCCCATAACTTCCTAGAAGAAAATCATTTTTTATAACTGTTGGAATCCTGATTGAGCTGTCAAAAGAACATGAAACCAGCTACATAAATGGTAAACTATACATCAGTCACAGGCCTATTTGTTCTGAGACAGTATAAACATCGCACATTTTTCTTCCAGATACAAAATCATCCTTACCCTTTCAGACCCAAGGTAATCTGGCTCCCGCCCCGCCAGCAACGTTCCTCGTCACGTTGGCCTGTGTTCTCCTTCTGGTCTCCCAAATCTTGTTATTCTGTCACCCACCCCTCTCACCTTTCAGCGAGGGTCAGCTCAGCTGTTTTTCCATTTCCTCACGAGCCGGAGTAAACCAGGCTTACCTGCACCGCTGCCCCAAGTTCATCAATTCTAAAAAGAAACAGGAATGACTGCATGGTGCAAACAGCTACCATGCTCGGCTGCTCACCAGAAGGTTGAAGGCGTTTGAGTCCACTCAGTGCCATCATGGAAGAAAGGCCTGGTGATCCGAAGCCCAAGACACACCTGGGAGCCCAGTGTAGAAGTCCGACGCACGCGGGGACGCATGAGGCAGAACTGACTCCACCACAACTGGTTAGGTTTGGGTTTAAAGAAAAATGCTCTTGAAGGTGCATCTAGTTTCTCTTCCAGTGTCCAGCTCCTGGTCCGTTGGATGGACACCAAGGCAGAGAGTGATGTGGTCAGTGCCCGATTTGCCTGCTGAGTCGTGTGATGAGGGGGCCCTGTACTCACCTGCAGGAAGCTGCCCACCAGTCTGGAGTGGTGAGATTGAGCAAAGGGCTCCATCCACCCTGCAGGGTGAGGCTCTTGTCCCGGCACACCTGGGCAGGACTGTGTTCCTGATAGGAATGTGGGTTATTTCTGCACCCGCTAGACAAGACCCGTCTCCCCGACCCTTCACTCCTCCACTCCTGGTCTCCAAAAACATACAAACAAACACTTGACCCAGGACAATTGCTCTAGCTGCTGATGGGCAGCTACTTACACTCACGCATGCACGCACATGCGCACCGCCACGCTACATATGCGTGCAGACATGTGCAGTGCGGCATGGGAGTTGAGTCAAGGGTCTCAGGGCCTCATTTAAGCCTGCCTGCTCTACGTCTCCCTAGATGGGTGACCTCGGGCAAGTTAGTTGATCTCGTTCAGCATTCCTCCACAGGAAAATAAAAAGAATAATCGAATCGAACTTGTAAGGGTTTAGGGGTAGTCGTGGTTCACACAGTGCCTGGCATAAAGTAAGGGTTCAATAAACGATTCCTATTGTCATTAAATTATACGTGGCACAGACTTGTAGGCACTTGGGCCAGTCAGAACTCAGCATGAACTCAGCTAATGCATACCCGTGCATGCTCTCAGGTGGGGTTTGATGTGGAGTCACCCTGGGGGATGACACAGTAGAACGGCCTTGTGTGGTTTCCCGGGCTGTACTCCCTGGGTGGTGTAGGGGGGTACAGGTTGGGCTGCTCACCACAAGGTCAGCAGTTCAAGTCTACCAGCTGCTCCTTGGGAACAAAGTGAGGGTTTCTGCTCCTATAAAGATGGACAGCCTTGGAAACCACAAAGCGGTAGCTCTACCCTGCTCACTAGGGTCACCATGAGCCAGGATGAACTTGATGACAGTGGGCGGGGGTGGGGGGGTGGGGGGGGTTGTTTGCTTTAATCCTTATAGGAACGGATCATCAGATCTTTTCTCCCATGGAGTCACTAAGTGGATTCGAACTGTTGGCATTGGAGTTAGCAGCCCAGAGTTCAACCATTGCACCCCCAGAGGTCCTTAGATGAGGCATACTATTTCTGTTGCATCTATTCTGACCCACAGGACAGAGGAGAACTGTCTCCAGAGGGTCGCCAAGGCTGGAAATCTCTATGGAGGGCACATCTTTCTCTCTTGGAGGCCCTGGTGGGTTGGCAATGAACATTTGACCACGACACAACCAGGGCTCCTCGACAGTGCTTCCCATCTACAAACATGCACATACTGATAAGTACTGACCAACACAGAGAGAGAGCTGCAGAAGGCAGTGGTGCTTACAAAACACAGAGGAATGAAATTCAACTCCTACCATTTACTAGCTGTGTGATTTTTTTCCACCAAACTCATTTATTTCCCAGAGTCCAAATCTTCCTGCCAGCAGCCCCAATGGAGATCCAGCTTAAGCCTCAAACTCAAAGTCAAAGTACTGTGAGTCACAGTAGTGGATGCGGACATAACCATCTTCCCTGCCGCTGCTGTGGCTCTGGCCACCAGGGTGGAAGGCCACCCTGTTGATAGGACCAAAGTGACCCTTGGTTCTTCCAAACTCCTCTTCAAAGGCCAAATGGAAGAACCTGGCTTCAAACTTGCCAATCCTGGTGGAGGTTGTGGTGACATCCATGGCTTCCTGACCACCCCCAGCACCACGTGGTCATAGTTGGGAGAAAGGGCAGCTGCGTTGACAGGATGCTCTGTCCGGAAAGGTTCTGGTGTTGGAGGGTTGTGGCGTCAACGAGCTTGGATGTGTTGCCCTTGGATGCGGTGACGAACATGGTCATGCCCCTGGATAGCTGGCTGTCATTGATCTGCCTCGAGTGCTCCTTCACATTCACTAGCACCTCTCCAGACCTGGCGCTGTACTGGTTGAGCTCTCTGCTCTCATGGCCAGCGCTGATGCACTCCCGCAGGGAGTGCTGGTAATCTGAGAGTCGCTGCAAGGGATCTTCATGTAGGGCTCCTTGCTGTCGATCTGGCTCGGGTCCCCAAGGTCGAAGAAGCTCACAAAGCACTGGTAGCCCATCTGCTTGTCCGTGGAGAACATGATGATATTGCCCCCAAGGTCAAAGCCACAGGTCCAGACAGCTGAATTGGTCTTGAGAAGGGCCAGCTGCGTTCCTGTTTCACAGCCCCAGAGGCGACAGCTATTGTCAGCGGAGCCTGTAAGGACATGCTTGGTGTCCCAGTCGGCGTCCACACACCACACGGCTCCAGTGTGGCCTGTGTAGGTGCCCAGCCTCTCGCCATTCACGGAGTACCAAACATTGACAATAGGGTCCTTGCCCACCGTGAAGAGGAGGTCTCCCGCGGTTGTACTTGATCTGCGTAATGGAGCGCGTGGCCCTGCTACAGGATCGGCTTTGTGCCGGAGGGCAGTGACGTGAGGAGGTGGGGGTGGGGGGGGCGCTTGAACAGGCCTGTGTGATTTTCCTAAAACAAGTTACTTAACCTCGGTGTTTTTCCCATCTTTGAAATGGAAATTGTGATAGTAATCCCCTACTGCATAGGACTGTCACATTGGGCAGATCTGCTACCCAAGACTCCTTTAAAGTGTTAAAGAGCAAAGGGCTCATATTGAAGACTAAGGTGCCCCTGCCCCAAGCCGTGGTATTTTCAATCACCTCAAATGCATGTGAAAGTGGGGCAATGAATAAGGAAGACCAAAGAAGAACTGGTGCCTTTGAATTATCCTGTTGATGAAGCATACCGAGAGCTGCGTGGGACGCCAGGATATACATGCCTGTCCTTGGAAGAAGTACAGCCAGAATGCTTCTAAGAAGCCAAGACTTTGTTTCAAATCGTTTGGGCATGACATTCGGAGGGCCCATGCCATGGGAGAGGATATGGTGCTTGGTAAACTATAGGGTGGCACAAAAGAGGAAATCCTTCAAGGAGAGGGATGCAACAAGGAGCTCCAAGATGACAATTGTGAGGATGGCGCAGGACAGGACAGGGCAGTGTTTCATTCTGTTGAACAAAGGATTGCTATGAATCTGACCTGAATCCAAGGCACATGACCATGACGACATCCACGCCTTATAGGATTACTGTGAAAGTTAAACGCTCTTACCAACACTGCCTGCCACTCATCAAACACAATCAAACTCCCCACTGCCTTGTAAATAAATGCGAGTTTCACCCCTAGAACTTGCAAAATTTGATCTTATTAGATCTTATCAATAGCCTGCATCAGGAATATTATCCCCACGTATAGATGAGGAAACTGAAGCTAAAAGAAATCAGGGGTCTGCACACTTGGTAGATAATTCAAGTCTCTTGATTTCATTCATTGATCCATGTTTTGCCAATCTGGTAGAGTTTATAATAGTACATTGTTGTGGTTTTGTTTGTAGTTCCCTGGTTTGTTTGTGTTTTGTTGTTTCTTTTGATTTTTTTTGCTCTGTTTTTACAGTTTACTTTGTAGTGTAGTTTGTGTGAAAGTTTACCCAACAAATAATTTCCAATCAATAATTTGTATACAATTTTTTTAGGACACAGGCTACAATCCCCTCTGAAATCACACTTTTGCTTTTGCTTTTGTTTTGTTTTTAAGTCATTTTAGTGGGGGCTCTGACAGCTCTTATAACATTCCACACATCAACTGTATCAAGCACATTTGTACATGTTGCCATCATCGTTTTCTAAACATTTACTTTCTATTTGAGCCCTCTGTATCAGCTCGTCTTTTTCCCTCCCTCCCACTCTCCCACTCTCGTGACCCCTTGATAAATTATAAATTATTATTGTTTTCATATCTTCTTTTGAGATCATTTTATTGGGAGCTCTTACAACTCTTATTACAATCCACATGTCAATTGTATCAGACATATTAGTACATATGTTGCCATCGCTCTTTTTAGACATTTACTTTCTATTGAGTCCTTGGGATCAGCTTCTCTTTTTTTTCCCTCCCTCCGCCCTCCCCACCCTCATGGCCCCTTGATAGATTATAGATTGTTATGATATTCATATCTCACACCAACCGCTGTCTTCCTTCCCATCTGACTCCTGTAGTTCTTCCCCCAAGAGGGGTGTGTGTGGTTATGTGCCATTTATTGTAATCTGTCCCCCCTTCCCCCTACCCTTTTGGTGTTTTCATATCTAACACCAACTGCTTTCTCCCTTCACCCACGTTTCTGTTGTTCATCCCCCTGGGGTTAGGGGGTGGGGAACTTTGTTTTGTGTTGACCTATATACATTTGTATATGTCTCTCTTTGTTGTCTCCCCCCTCCCCCACTTCTTTGGAGCCCTGGTGACATAGTAATTCTACTTTGGGCTACTAACCCCATGGTCAGCAGTTCAAAACCACCAGAAGCTCGGAGGGAGAAAGATGAGGCCTTCTACTTCCATCAAGAGTTACAGTCTCAACGATGAAAAATACAACTTTCCTCTAGTTCTTAAATGTTTCCTCCCCACTCCCACTACCATGACTCGAATTCAACCTTGCAAGTCTG
>NW_022103968.1:28206084-28244011 GCF_000313985.2 Echinops telfairi | reverse complement strand
ACGCTATATCTTTTGATAGCCGGGCACCATCAGCTTTCTTCACCACATTTGCTTATTCACCCGCTTTGTCTTCAGCGGTTGTGTCGGGAAGGCGAGCATCATAGAATGCCAATTTACTAGAAGAAAATATTGTTGTGTTGAGGGAGTACTTGAGTGGAGTCGGCCTCTCCTTCTTTAAAGTGATTTTGCAGGACTTTAAATCCTGCGCTCTTTTCTCCAAGCCGCAGGCACCTGTCCATAGGAGGAGGCTTTCTCTGCTTTTGTATCAGGTCTCCACCCCGCCTTCGCCTTTCCTCTCTCCCTAAGCACCGGAACCCCAGGGGAAGGTCCGTGCCGACAGCCCTTCATGTGTGGCATAGTAGCATGAGTCTGGCAATGGGAACTTGTAGATGCAACTGCCGGGCCAATGCCGCCCACTGAA
Source organism: Echinops telfairi (assembly GCF_000313985.2). NCBI lineage: Eukaryota > Metazoa > Chordata > Mammalia > Afrosoricida > Tenrecidae > Echinops > Echinops telfairi. The sequence continues at coordinate 28,243,590 of NW_022103968.1, read as the reverse complement.
CCAGGAACCAGGTCGGGCCCGGCTCTGTAAAGCGTTGTTGCCGCAGCTCAGGAGGACGGGGCCTGGGGACAGCTTCTGGAAGGACAGCGGCTGGGTCTGCGGGTTGGAGGAGACCACTATGAGGAAACTGGGGTGAACTGCTCAGCAGCTGGGTGTGAGGACACAAGGGGCCGGGCCTGGTGGAAGTGAGGGTCATCAAGTTGGGAAGCTGAAACCTTTTTTTTTTTCCTTTTAAAAATCATTTTACTGGAGGCTGGTACAGCTCTCATCATAATCCACCCATCCATCCACTGTGTCAAGCACATTTGTACATTTGTTGCCATCATCATTCTCAAAACATTTGCTTTCTACTTGAGCCTTTGGTATCAGCTCCTCATTTCCCCCGGCCCTTCCCGGCCCCCTCCCTCATGAACCCTTGATAATTTATAAATTGTTATTATTTTGTCATGTCTTAATGCCTTCCTTCACTCACTTTTCTGCTGTCCTTCCCCCAGGGAGGAGGTTATATGTAGACCCTTGTAATCGGTCCCCCCTTTCCACCCCACCTTCCCTCCACCCTCCTGGTGTCGCCACTCTCACCACTGGTCCTGAAGGGATCATCTGTCCTGGATTCCCTGTTTCCAGTTCCCATCTGTACCAGTGTCCATCCTCTGGTCTAGCCAGATTTGTAGGGTAGAATTGGGATCATGATAGTGGGGAGTGGGTGGAGGGGGGAGAGGAAGCATTTAAGAACTAGAGGAAAGTTGCATGTTTCATCGGAAGCTGAAACCTTTTGGTGTGTGTCTTTTGGTCCCTTTTGGGCACGGTAGCCTCAGTAAATGATCTACCCTAAAATATCGCTCAGAAGAAAGTTTTCTGGAAATCTTGTCAAGACAAACTGCAATGAACCCTTCCTGGTCAAGGTGCTGCTGTACGCTAGACGTGCCTACCCCCCTTGAATTTGTTCCCAGAGTAGCAGCCCCTGAGTCCTGACTGCCTCCCCCAGCCCACCCTTCACTCCCACCCAGCTCAGATCCCTAAAGGAGAGGGGTTTTGCCAGTGGGGAGGAGGGCAGCGGCGGCCTCCCCAGCGCACTTCCCATCTAGGACCAGAACCTGCGCCATGGGAGGATACCGGGAGCCCCTGCCCCCTCGGGCCCACCCTGTGCGTGCACGGAGGCCGAGCCAGGCCTGGGCAAGCTGGCCAGGGGCTCCAGGCAGGAGGCGCAGCCCCTCCCCAGCCCCCCGTGTCCTGCCCGGGGCGGCCACTAGGAGGCTAATGAAAAGGGAAGATGCTGGCCGGGCCTGGGGCCAGCAGGAGACGGCAAGGAGGACAATGTGAGGCAGGAGGGGGAGGTGGCCCTCAGGCGGGGACAGACCACGTCCCCATATGGAAAGCAGACGGAGCCGCCCCGCCCCCCGCGGTCCCCGGGTCTCGGCGGCGGGCAGCCCTCCCAGCGCACCGCGCGGAGCCCGAGAGGAGCGGAGCGGGCCGCGAGGAGGGCGAGGGGGTGGCGGGTGGGGGGGGGGCCCCCCCCCCCAAGACCCGCACAAAGGACCCCGCGGGGGGCCGAGCCGGCCGCACACGGTCGCAGCTCGCACGCGCACCCACACGTGGCGGGGGAGGGGGCGGGGGGGGGGCGGAGGCAGCCCTCTGGCTTCTTCTTTTTTGTCTTCTTTCCCCTAAATGTTTGTAAATTGTGCACCGGGACCCGCTCACGGAAAAGATGAGAAGAATGCAGAAGTAGGCAGAGTGAACCAGGACCATTCCCCCTTGGCCGAAGCGCCACCGGTTCCTCTCCAGGCTTGTCCTTGAGGAAGGGTGACTTCTAAGTCCACAGGGGCCTGTCGCCAGGCCAGACTCCACTCGCTAGGTAGAGCCAGGTTTCCCCAGCAGCAGAGCAGTGTGGAGGGGTAGCCGGGACAAGCAGACCCACACACAGTCACTCTCACACCGAGTCCTGGCCCTGGCCCTGGCCCTGTCCAGCTCCATTCCTACCGACCTGTATCCTCTCTCCCGTCTTCTGTCCTTACTTACTAATTAATGCCCTGAACTTTTAATGCAAAGATTTTCAGTCTTGTAAGCTTCTCTCTGGTTTTTGTTGTTGTTCGGACTGTTTGGTTTTGCTCAAAGATGACGTTTCCTCGTAAATCATCCATCGTTGGAATGAAATGTGGAAAGGTTCAGTGTTTTGACGGTCAGGGTCTGGCTAGGTGGTACCCAGGGAAAACAAATGAGGCAGAAGCTCTGCCCCACCTCTGGGTCGGCCCCACAGGACAGCTTGCCTGGGACTAGTCTCTCTAGGGTGCCAACCAGTCCATGCGGACTCATAGCGCCCATAGGAGAGGGTAGAACTGCCCCTGTGGGTTTCGGAGACTGTAACTCTTTAGAGGAGCAGAAGGAACCCCAAACCCACTCACTCATGGGGCCATGCAATCAGTGCTGACACACACCACCACCACCCCTGTGGGTTACCTAGATTGTAACAGTAGAAAGCCCCTCTGTCTCCCAGGGAGCAGCTGGTGGTTTTGAACTGCTGACCTTACAGTTAGCAGCCCAGTGTGTAACCACTATGCCGCCAGGGGAAGGGAACTCGGGACTATTGGGGGCGCTGGTCGTGTAGTGGGTTACTCCTTGGCCTGCAAACCTCACAGTCTCTCGTTTCTCCTCATGAGAGAAATGAGGCTTACTGCTCACGTCAAGACGGCCAGCCTTGGAAACCCACAGGGGCACCTCTCGTCTGTCCTGTAGGCTAGCTGGGAATCAACGTCGACTTGATGGCAGTGGGTTGGGGTTGTTGTTTTCTGTTTTTGTTTAGTTTTGGTTGGGACTGTATGTCAGACCCTTCATTTCTTTTTTTTTTTTTTCCCCCAGGACGACCTCAGGCAGGCAAACCCTTCATTTCTTGTATCAGTTGGGATTCATTTTATTGCACGTGAGAGAAATCCAATTTGAGCTAGTTTAGGCAAAGAGGAGACTCTATTGGAAGGGACCTCTCAGGCGATTTGAGAAAGTTCAAATAACTCAATGGTAAGGTCACCACAAGTCAGGGTTTTGTTTTGTTTATAGTGTTAAACTCAAAGAAACAAAAACATAAGGTTTATTTGAAGCAGTTATTCTATAGGCATATAGGGAAAACATTCTGAATTCAATACTAATAATAGAAAACATAAAATGACCCCAAGTTAACTAATTACAGCTTATAAAGAAAAGAGGAGGACAAAGAATACAAGATTGACCATTGACTGAAGCTTGCTGCCCCCCCTACCCCTACCACCCACCCTTGCCTTTTTTTTACTGATATCAGTAAACTTTTGCTTTTGTGAGTAAAATAAAATAAATTCACCTTAAACTCTAAACAAGATGCCCATTATTTTAATTTTCCTTTTTGACAGCCAGGCAGATTTGCTATAGAAATGGAGGAAAATTCAGAACAGGGCCTGTACAAATACCAGGAAAGGCTTTGTCTGTGGGGTCCCGCCTTGCAACTCTCACAATCAGAAAGGGATCAGTTCTTCTCTCCATTCCAATGTTAACAGATCCCAGGGGAGGATTTTGACGGATCTCCACAGATTAGGGATTCAGTCCAGAACCAAGTGACTATGGCCATGGAGGGGCTAGGGTCAGGAGTGTGTCTGTCTCGCTCTTTCTGGTCGCATGGCTGGTTTCCCAAAGAAGAGGGTTCCCAGTCCCAGGGAAGTCGGAAGGCTAGATCCATTTTGTAGGCGAATAAACTGAGAATCAGGCCAGAGATTAATGAGCCCGAGAGCTTGGGTCCAAAGTCACATTTTGACTCCGATGCCGACTTCCTGGAGGAAAAGAAAAGCAAGCCCATGTGGCGGGCTTTCTAGTGGCCACTTAGGAGCCAGGCACTGAGCCAGGCTGGGTGTGGCCCTCGAAGACTCACTATAGTGAGAAAGGGGTCACAAAAGAGCCACTTCTCATCCGTAAGGGAGGTAGCATTTGGCCTCTTCTTGATGTGTGGGTCATGTTTCAGCAAGTAGAAATATTGTAGAAATATTGGGGTTCAGCGAGCTGTTTCCAGCTGCTCCATGGAAGCAAGATGTGTCCATCCGTGTCCTTAAGATGTTCAGCTTTGAAGGACCCTGTAGAGGCAGCCTCCTCTTCCCTCCAGGCTCGCCGTGAGTCGGCATTGACACCATGGCTGTGTGTGTGTGTGTGTGTGTGTGTGTGTGTCCATTTATTTGTTTTTGGTAAACTAAGATGAAATAAAAGTACTTCTGAGGATTATAGTGAAAACTGAATGAAATAATATATGAAAATAATGCTTTGAAGCACTGATTATTATCATAAGGTGAGTTGAGTCTTTAACATCCTTTCTTGGACATCTCTAATCTATGTGCTTTCGATAGGTTGATTTAGAAAGGGTGAGTGCGGTGAACTACCTTCTAGAGAGACAGGTGGCACGAAGGCTGCTTAGGGAACAAGAAGTCAGGGGCTCTGAATTGGTTGGTGACAGAGGGGGTGCAGATTATATATCAAACCCAAACCCTTTGCCATCAAGTCAATTCTGACTCAGAGAGATCCTGTCTAGGCTTTCCGAGGCTGATGGCTTCACTCTCTCCCCGGGATCTGAACCATCGGCCTTGTGGTTAGAAGCCCAACGCTACCCAACATCGCCACCAGGGTCAATTATATTGGCCCTGACATTGATGGATTGAGGAAGGATGAAAGAAGTGAGAAGATGTCCAAGAAGAATCAGAGCCTTTACACATGGACGGCTGAAAGAAGGAAGGAATGAGGAGAGGACTAAGAGGAAGAAGAAATGCAACCAAGCTACCTCCTAGAAATGGGGCGGTTTCCCTTACTTTGAGCACATCATCAGGAAAGACCAATCACTGGAAAGGAACGTCGTGGAGGATTACCAAAACGGGAAGAAACTCTCCATGTGACGATTGACATCATAGCTCAAACAATGGATTCCCATGTACCGCGATTGATCATGAAGATGGTAGTCTGAGCCAACTGAACAGCAACTGGCAACAATGAGGAGCCAAATTCTCCTCCACTTGATACTTTCAGTGCCTGACAACAGGAACAGGTTGAAAGAGAAGGTTTGAGGGCAGAAGCTTGGGGCACAGTTACAGGCACCAAAAAACTAACCTCACTGCCATGAAGTCAATGCCAACTCATAGCGACCCTATAGGACAGGGTAGAACTGCCCCTGTCGCTTCTGGAGACTGTATCTCTTTACAGGAGTAGAAAACCTCATCTTTCTCCCCAGGAGCAGCTGGTGGTTTCAGTAACCACTAAGCAAGGCGCCAGGACGCCAGTTAGAAGTAGGGGGAGGGAAAAGGACTGAGGGGGCAATGAGAATCCTGAAGAGAAACCAGCGTTGGAGGAGGGGAATCGGGCAGGTGCAATGTCATGGAAATCCAGAAAGGAGCCGGCTTCAAGGAGGAGGGGTGGAGCTGCTGCCAGTGCTCAGAGGTCGAAGAGAAGAAATACAGAGAGGAGCCTGTGGTTTTGCTAATTAGGAGAACAGCAGCCTGTCCCCACCTGGTTAGGGCAGGAGGATGTGGTGAGGGAGCCTACTCAGCCAAAGGCGAAGATCTTAAGAAGAGAAGGGGACACACGGTTGCCCTCCTCCTGCCTGACCCGGTCAGGGGAGGAGAAAGAGTGAGACAAAACACAAAACCCATGGTGTGTGTGTGTGTGCGCGCGCGCGCGCACATGTGTTAGCATATGAGGGTTCAAGGTTGGCAAATGAGGGATGACCAGACATGGGATAGAACAGATATGGCTCAGGGAAAGAAAGGCTCCTTCTTAGAGCCTAATGAATCTTCTTTGAGGACTTGGGGTGAAGGGAAGTGTGGCTGCAAGCAGATAATAAGGCCCAGCCCAGCCCCCAGGGGCTGCTTGTTGAGATTCTTGGGTGGCAGGGAGGCCTTGTCCTCTGTCCTTTATGAAGCTCCCACTATTGCTGGCCTTGTCTCTCCGTGTGTCCCCAAAGCCTGACACAGTATCTGGCCCATGGAAGAGACTCAGTAAACAACACCATCACCACCTTCAACTAACAAAGAGCTCTGATGGCTTCGGGATTACACATCGGGCTGCTCCCTGGAAGGCTGGCAGTTCAAAACCACCAGCTGCCTCTCGGGAGAAAGATAGGGCTTTCTACTCCTGTACAGAGTACAGTCTCGGAAACTTACAAAGGCAGTTCTACTCTGTTCTGTGCACTTGCTATGAGCCAGTATCCATTCAATGACAGTGAGTATAAAAATGGGCCAAAAACTGAGCATGGCCATCTAGCTTAGAAGCAACAAAGCCCAAATGGAAGAAGCACACCAGCCTGTGTGATCACGAGATGTAGATGGGATCAGGGATCAGGCATCTAAGACCCAGAATAAAACCATACCCAAGGTGAAGGGGGAGGAGGTCATGGAGTGGAGACCCAATGCCCATCTGTAGACAATTGGACACCTCCTCACAGAGGGGACACAGGGAAGAGATGAGCCAGTCAGAGCGCAGTGCAGCACAGATGAAACACAGAACTCTCCTCTAGCTCTTCGGTGCTTCCTTCCCCCCACTATCATGACCTCAGTTCTACCCTACAAATTGGATTAGACCAGAGCATGCACACTGCTACAGATAGAGCCTGCAACACAGGGAATCCAAGGCAGATAACCCCCTCGGGGCCAACAAGGAGAGTAGAGACACCAGGAGGATAAGGAGAACGTGGCGGGGAGAAAGGGGGAATCTATCACAAGGATCAATCTAGAGCCCCCTCCCAGGGGGGGCGAATAACAGAAAAGTGGGTGAGGGGTGATGGAGGCTGATGTAAGATATGTAAAAAATAATCTATAACTTATCAAGGGTTCGTGAGGAAGGGTGGGCAGGGGAGAAAGAGAGGAAAGACATGGGGCACTGATATCAGGGCTCAAGCGGGAAAAGAATGCTTTGAAATGACAATGGCAGCATATGTGCAAATGTGCTTGACACACTGGATGAATGTATGGATTGTGATAAGAGATGTAAGAGCCCCAATGTAAGTATTTAAAAAAATAAAAGAACATCGTTGACATTTTGCATTGATTATCTCACTTAATACTCAACAACCATTCTATGAGCCCATTGTTGTCAGTGCCGTCATGTCAGTCCCTGTCCTTAGCAACACCATGTGCAGCAGAGCAAAACACTCCCCGGTCCTGTGCCAGCCTCTCCGTTATTGTTATGTGTAAGACCATCAATGAAGCCACTGTGTCAATCCATTGTGCCGAAAGTCTTCCTCTTTCTCAGTGCCCTGCTACTTTATGGGGCAGGTACTACGATTATCTCCTGCTTAACAGCTGAAGAATTGGGGACTCTGAATGCTTTAATGTTTCCAAAGGCCACTCAGTTAGGATTCAGGAGAGTCAGGACTCGAACCCAGATCTCCGTGACGCTAGCACTCTCACTCTTGACCATTATGATGACTACACTGTAAGAGTGAGTCTGTGTATGTGTGTCTGGGGGGCTGGTGTCTGCATCCTGTAATTGATGTATTGATCGGTGGGTATCCACAATGGAGATGCACATGCACATGCACATACTTGTGTGTGTGTGTGTGTGTGTGTGTGTGTGCACGCATTTCTGTGTGAAAGGTGTGTGTCTTCATGAGCTGGGGAGTGCAGATGCTGCCCCCAATCTCAAAGGCCCCCGGTTTCCGTTTAGAGCAATGATGTTTCAGTTTGACTCTCGGGTGTGTTCAGAGCTCAGTCCAGAGCCCATCTCCCCCTCAACAGGCCCAAGAGGGGTCCCTGCCCCCCACAGTTCTGCTCATAATTCTCTCTCCTTGTTTAAAGGGGCCAGTGAGTTTAATGATTAGTTACCGCCTTGTCAATATTCTCACAGAGAGAAAGGATGAATGGTGGGGCACTGCCCCCGCCCCCGCCAAGCACACATTTGGTGGCAGATTAAGGATGAAGGAAAGGATCCGTCAGCAAGGGGAGTCGGGGAAGGGCAACTCCGGAGGAGGCGCTGCACAGTTCTAGGAAGGCCTATTCCTTGTGCTCCCTGGATGGTTGTCACAAAGCAGGGGAAATGAGTGTCCTTCATCCCACATCCTGATCCCTCTTCTCTCCAGGTTCAGGGGTGGGGGTGGGGGGCAGAAGGGGGGAAGATAGAAAGACACCCTGGGGAGGGGAAGGTGCTTCCTGAGGTGGGAGAGCACTCCTGTCCAAATTCTGCATCACATCCTTGAAAGTGGGTATGTTTCTGTTCCTTTGTGAGTTTCCATGTTCATGTACTTTAGTGACCTGGCCATCATGTATCCATAGTCAGCACACAGTCTGTCATTTCACTCTGTGTTCATACAGGGCTACGTATATGCTCGGACCGATGTACGTATCCACACGCACTTCCCTGCTGGGGTGGATCTGTGCCTTTGTGTTGAGTTTCTGGGTGTGCACCGGCAAGCAAGAGTCTCTGCCATCACGTTTTGGCTCCTGTCTGCAGGAACCTCATTCAGTCCCTGCTTCTGCTCACAGGCCACTCCCATTTCCCAGAAGGAGACATTGTGTACCAGTGACCATCAAGGTCATGCGGAACCTGACCCAAGGAAGGAGATGGAGGTGCCAGATGACTCTGTATCTTTGCCCTTCATCGTTGTTCAGGGTGGGTCTCCTTTCAGCTGCCTCTGCGTCCTGCGTCCCCTTGTAGGGTAGAGCTGGTCCTTTCTTGCTGAAGGGGGCTGGTGAAGGAAGTGTCCATCCTTCTGTCTTCACTGAGGCCTCTCTAGATACTTGACCCCCTCTCCAAAGAGCCCTGGTGGTGCAGTGGTTAAGCGCTGCACTGCTCAAACCCACCAGCAGCTCCCACCAGCAGAAAGGAAGATGGAACCGTTTGCTTCCATAAAGATGGACAGCCTGGGAAACCCTGCGGGGCAGCTCCACTCTGCCCTTCAGGATCACTATGAGTTGGAATCAACGCAATGGCAATCGGTCTCATTTGGGGTTTCGGTGACTCCGTCTCCAGTATCTGCTCAACAGGACGCTCCCAGCTGGGCTCCTGGGCTCAAGCCAAGGTCCTACCCCTGGGGTTCCTCATGGCCCAGGGAGTCTGTCTAAACATTGCCCAGAGGGTCTGTAGCAAGAACTTAGCCTGCACATGTTCAGCCACTCAACCGTTGGGTATGCCTGATCTCATCGGATCAGAAAGCATCCCACATCCATTTAGTGACGTGTCCTACGGAATAGATGCCTTTGAGGCAAATTCCAAAGCTCCCCCACCATTTCATAGCTTCTGATCCTTGACCATTAACTGAGGAAGTCTCAGCTTGGACTTACAGTATCTGCCCCTCCGCCTACCTTTACTGGGTCCAGCTCTGGAAGAAAGGAGAAGAAAAGGGGTTCCCCTTAGCTCAGTGCCCAGAACCTGGGGCAGGGGCCCTGGGGGTCTGGGGTAACTGAGGGGAGGGACAGGAAGGAGAGGGCAGGAAGGGGCTGAGCCTGGCAGAAAAGAAATGCTAGACTCAAGTCCGCCCTCCCGCAATCCCCCTGCCCCTGACACACATACACTCACACACACACTCACGCACACTCACCCTGTTGGAAGGTGACATTTGCTATTAACCTTATATTGGGCCATTTTGTAAATCAATGTCACTTACATTTAATAACAAGTGTAATCAAAGGAATTATGCAAATTTAATTTGATGCTTCTTGAATTATGCAAATCTGCGGTGCACATAATGTTCTCTGACATGTGCCCAGTGGAGAGAGAGAGCAAGGGAGAAAGTGAAGAGGGGGCAGGGGAGGGAGGCTAGGACTGGGACTGAGGGAGGTAGGAGAATGGGGGTTGCCTGGGACTTGGAACTGGGGAACAAGGAAGACAGAATAGTAGAAGGTGACAAAACAGCTGTGGCCCCAAGTGCTTTCCATCAGGGTGGGAGGGAGGAGTGTGGAGGAGGTCATCTGCTTAGAGCCATCAGCCATGAGTCATCTGGCACCTCCACCTTCTTTCTCAGGCTCCCAGCCTCGGCCCAGGTTTGGCATGACCTTGATGGTCACTCGTCCTCAATGTCTCCTTCTGGGAAATGGGAGTGGCCTGTAAGCAGAATAAGGGACAGAATGAGACTCCTATAGACAGGAGCCAAGAAGAGATGGCTGTCTGTGGGACCAAGACTTACGATACCGGTTTATTTCTTTGTTTTCTCTGAGAGGTCAGTCTCTGAGCCTCCTCAACCCAATGGCAGGGTGAACGGTTGTAATAGTAGATACTAAGATTGTCGTTCTTGTTCTTAATGGCCTTGAAGTCATGGCAGAAGGAATTGCATTACCCACTATATGGCAATGAAAAAATGCTGACCCACCCCAAATATGCAAGGTAATAATTCTAACAGGATGATATGCATAACCATTCACATACTTGAAGACAGTGTAAATATACACAGTGACAATCAAATTGGGACCCAGGGCCATGGAGCAAGGCAAGGTAGACACAAAGACCCGGTTGCATAGGCAGAACATTCCAAATGCTACCTGGACACACATAGGTCTAAAGGTTCTTTTTTAATCATTCTATTGGGGGTTCGTACACATCTTATCACAATCCATCCATCCATCCATTGGGTCAAGCACATTTGTACATATGTTGCCATCATCATTCTCAAAACATATTCTTTCTACTTGAACCCTTGGTATCAGCTCCTCGTTTTTTTCCCACCCTTCACACACCCCCTCCCCCGCCTAAAGGTTCTTAGTGGGACGCACATCCCAATGCTTGCTGAGGTTCATAGTCAGCCACACTACCACTAACATGTAATTATGCATAGCGCATTTCCTGAGGCTGACACTCTTGAAGTGAATTCAGTGACCCAGGAAACTCATGGCTGAAGTGGGTACTCGTCTTTACTGAACAGGGGCCGTGTCTGAGGTTTATGTGGCCCAGCCCTCAGTGGAGTAGAGCATGACATTCTGAGTAGAATGACACTGGCAGTGTCGAGAAACAGATCAACATGATGGGAAAGGCCACCGAGGTGGTGAGATTGTTCTTCAAGCCCTAGAGCAGGGGTCCTCAAACTTTTTAAACAAGGGGCCAGTTCACTGTCCCTCAGACCGTTGGAGGGCTGGACTATAGTTTAAAACATAACTATGCACACTGCACATATCTGATTTTGAAGTAAAAAACAAAACGGGGCAAAAACACCCGCGGGCTGGATAAATGTCCTTGGCAGGCCGCACGTGGCCCACAGGCCATAGTTTGAGGACCCCTGCCCTAGATGCTGGTTAGAGACACTAAGCGAAATCTCAGGTGCAGGTGTGGACCAGTCTCCCCAAACCCACATCTCCAGTCTTCCCACCGCCACTAAGGCCATCAAGTCCGTTGTGAATGGGACAGAGCAATATTTTGGATCCTACTTTCCATTTTTCCCGATAGGGGAGTATAGAGACTAGATCTGTCCCTTCGCTGAGATGTCAACATAAATCCCCGATTCTTACAAAGAGTAATTGGGTAAGTCTGATGTAAGTACGAGCCATCGTCACTATTGACCTTACTCATTTCCTTTTTCATACAAGTCTACTTCTTTCTCGGCCCTCCTCTCATGTTGGCGTCCTAGAGACCTGTCTCTACCTGGACCGTCCCTATTCTGTTGATTGAACAAAGTGAATAAAGGCATGGTAGGTCACTGTGCATCTGTCAATGACAGTGTGGGAATGATAAATTGCTTGCATATGCTACTAGGTATATGTCAAGGAGCCCTAGCAGCTCAAAGGTTAATGCTACTCAAAAGTTGGCAGTTCAAATCTACGTAGTGACTCCATAGGAGAAAGGCCTGGTGTTCTGCTTCCATAAAGATTACATTAAAGAACCCCCTCCCAGGGGGATGGACAACAGAAAAGTGGGTGAAGGGAGACAGCGGTAGGCGTAAGACATGAAAAAAATATAATAATTTATGAATTATCAAAGGTTCATAAGAGATGGGGGGAAATGAGCTGACACCAAGGGCTCAAGTAGAAAGAAAATGTTTTGAAAACGATGATGTCAACATATGTGCAAATGTGCTTGACACAATGGGTGGATGGATGGATTGTGATAAGAGCTGTATGAGCCCCCAATAAAATGATTTTTTTTAATTACATTAAAGAAAAACTGTGAGACTAGGGGCTCAGGATCATGGTCTTGGGGTGCACCAAGATCGATTGGTATAATACAGTCTACAGAAACAATGCTCTACACGGGGACAGTGACTGGGGCTCTGAGAACGTTGGAGCACTCATCTGAGGTTCGCGTATTGGTCTCTCCCTGTAAGAAGCAAAGTAGAATGGGGAAATGGAAGACACTTGGAAACAAATAGGCCGGTGGGCTCACAGACCCCAGGAACGCCAGCCTCCAAGACCCTGAAATAGAACTAGATGGTGTCCAGTTAGACCTGCCAAGTGCTCCGAAAGGAATCACATGAGAAGCTCCTGGGTGGAGTGGAAGAAAGAGGCGGGATAGAACTTGCCATCATCAAAGAGAACAGGCTCCCTGGCGTGGTAAAGACTAGGACTTGGACCCCTAAAACCATGGCCCTCAGTCATCATCAGGTCTGGAAATGAACTCACCCCAGGACTCCATTTTCAGCCCAACAATAGCTAGGTCTGTAGGGAAAATGCTAATGGTAGGGAAGTTCACACACCTTCCAAGAAGCCACCATTTGAGTTCAAAGGGCAGCATGTCATCAAAGACAACATTCAGCATGGTTAGGGAGGAGAAATGGACATGGGCAACTAGGAGGGAGGAGGATACGTGACGTTGCTTTGTGGGGGTTGCCATTAATGACACGGAACAAATGTGTGTGCACTTTTTAACAGAAAATGGATTGCTTATAACCCTTTGCCCAATTCCAAATAAAAGGGTTTTGGTTTTGTGTTTTTGTTTTTAAGAAAGGAAAACAACCCTGTAGAGTAGCTCTTTTGTAAAGAATACGGGGTCACCCTACGTTGTGATCAACTTGACTGCACCCAACCATCCTATGTGGGTGTCCTGAGAGGGTCCTATGTCTCCCCGTCTTTCTGCTTCTTCTTGGTGCCCCATGGGGCCATTTGCCTGTCCCTGGATCAGAGTATGCTTGTGTTTGTTGTTTCGGCGTATCTTTCATCAAGGCACCAGAGAGTTTTATTTCAGCCCTATCTGTATGTGGACCCTATTCCTGGAGTGTGTCTCTCTCCTGTCTGTCAGCATGTGTGAGTTGTAACAAAATGTATGCCTCCGGACTTGATGTCCTGCCCCACATGAAGAGCTGAATACAATGTGAATGTCATCATGTTGGCCTTTGTACAGTGTATCATAAAGAAAGCATTTAGGGTACCACTTTTGAGTTGTCGAAACATCTGAGCTGCTATCATGTGTGCTTAAATCTCTCTTGCAATGTTTGAGTTGTCCCAGTGTACGCTACCAGGTTTGATTGTCTTCATGTGTACTTGTGAGCAGCATGTTCTGGTGGGCGGGTTTGGCATCAGCCAGCATGTTGACATTATCACCGTGAGTGCGTCCTTGTACTTGCATGGTCCTGATGTACGTCTGTGTGTGTGTTGACAGGTTGGAGTTATCAGGAGGTATCATGTATGTAATCCATTTTGAGTGGACACCGTGTGTGTAATTGAGCCACCTTATTTTGGATGAGCTCCCCCTGGTAAAGGCGTCACCAGATTAGACTGTCTCTGTGCATGACTCCACATCTGAGTTGCCATGACTTATCTTTGCTTGACAACATATTTGCATCGTAACCACTTGATGTGCCTCTCTCTGTTTGACTTGCCACAATATACATGCCATCCCGTTTACATAATCAATGTTTATGCTGCTACAGTCTCTATTGGTATGAATCATGGTGTTTCAGTTGTCACGGTGTGTGATTGTGTGTCCCCATGTATCGGTCGTGCATCTGTATTTGTGCTAGAGTATCATAATGGGTGTCTGTGAATATCATGTTTGAGTTGTCACAATATGTATTTCCATGTTTGAGGTGCTACGAAGCCTGTATGTCACAATTGTTGAGTTGTCATAATATGTATTAGCATATTTGACTTGTCAACATGGATCTGGGGGTTGCTGGGTGAAGACATCACAGTGCCTCCCCCTGTGAGATAGCACGTGTGGGTTTGATTGTGTTTGAGGTGCTACCGTACCTGGGTGTCACAATTTTGAGACGTCTCTAAAAATATGTATGATAACCAGCTTTTCAGCAGGGGTTCGAATTAAAGGGCGAGGAATGAGAGGAGAAGAGGGGGAGATGGATAAGGGAGGAGGCTGGGACATAACCAAGATGGGGTGGGATGGGGGCTGGTGGGTGTTAAGGGACAGAGCGAGCTCTAATTGGCCCACGGTGAATTATTCACATGTATAATCCTCTCAGAATTTCAGCACGGGCAGTACCAGTAAATGCTGTGCATGTTTAAAAGTCATTTCCATAAGTAAGTGCAATTTCTCTACTGTTTGCCCCTGTTTAATGAAGTGAAATCTTGTTTGCATTCCTCCCAATTTCCCAACGAAAGGCGCCCAACCGTTTGCACCAAAATTACACCGCCCAAATTAAAACTCGGGCTCCGAGGGAGGCAAGGGGACTATCATATTGGGCCCTTCTGGGAGGGCCCATGGAGGGGTGGGGGGCGGGCAAGAGCTGGATCTCTGCTTTTCAGCTCATTACTTCCCTATAGTTCTTACGATTTCAAGTGCCCTCCCCACCATGTTCCCCTCCCCACTCCTGCCCCCATCATATTCTTGCCCCCCTTTGCTTCCCCCTACATTACATGAACCCCTGGGGTACAGGAACTGAGCATGATGTATTTGTTCATGTATATGTAAATGCACCCTGATATGCATTTATATACATATTCGTGTGTGTACTTGTGAAATTGTGATATACAGTTGTACGCTGTGATAACCGAAACAATGATTACCCAGACACATTGTAACAACAAAACCACAAATGGCTATCTATGTGTATTTACGTATGAGTTCCTGCCTATTGCATATGTGAGCAAAGCCTGGCTTTACTTGTTGGGTGTATTGTATGTGTTTAAGATGAATAGCGTGTGTGTGTGTGTGTGTGTGTGTGTGTGTGTGTGTGTGTGTGTGTAGGGAGTGGTATTTGTGTCCTTTCTCTGGTTGCCCAGTGTGGAGGCTTTAGATCTATTGCTAAAAGCTACTGCTTCCTGAGTAGTGAGAGTGGCCCAGCATGGTACTCACACCCCAGTTGGCCGTACCGGAATTGCTAAGGTAGAGGATTCCCCTCTTTCTAGCCCATACCCAATAGCACCCAATAGCACCTTCTGGCCTGTGAGGCCCGGGGAGATAACTGATGTCTCAGCGATAACGCCAGCTCCCTTTTTGAAGCTAGAACAAAGGGACTCCAGAATCAGCAGGCTAAAGCCTGCCCCCTCACCCCCCTCCCACACAAGACCTCACACCTTTGAAGCGCCACTCCCTCCCAGCGCCCAAAGGTCACTGTGGGCGGGTCACTTTGGCAGGGAGCCTAGAAGATCATTGCAGCTTGTCCTTCTTTGGATTAGCCGAAAGACTGATGGGACTGGAGTGCATCGAGGTTGAAAGGAGGGCATGGAAAGTTAGTCCCACCCAGCGGGGTCTCCCACACCTCTGGAGTGGAAACCTGAGAATCCAGGCTCTGGAGGCAAAAGAGTGAGTGGCATCGTGTCCCTGGGAGAGATCGTCTCTCTTTAGTCTTTGTAGGTATAATCACTTTCATCAGACTTCCCCTCGTCTTCCAGTGTACCACTCAGCTTGGATAGGACAGCACAGGTCAGCCACACAGCTGCAATGGTCCCGTTACCCACCTATCCACGGACATAAAGTCCACCGTTTCCTCCGCAATACATCACTGCAGGAAGCTAATGAAGTCGCTGGAAGAGGTTCAGCTTGCTTGAGAAAGAGCTGGTGGGGGGAAAGAATTTAGAAGTGAAATCCTAAGTGAAAGAAATTCAGGAGGGATGAATGGATGGATTGAGCTTGCTCCCGTGCCCGTCCCCCTTGGAGAAGACCTCTTCTCTGGTGTGCCTTTGATGTCCTTGAGGAGGTGGGACAACCAAGCACAGGAGCAACACGCCATCCTGGTCATGAGCCCCACCTGTCTATTCCCGTTATGCATGTTGCTCTCCATGCAAACGGGCAGATCACAGTTCTGACTTCTGCTCCATTAGCTCATACAACATCGATGACTCCTCACTGGCCAAAGCAGAAGGTCCATCCTCTCCTGCTAGCAGGCAAAGCAAGCCAGTCACAACAAGGACACTCCCTTCACCCTGCTGTTGCAGCCTTGACTGCGGATGCTCTCTGCTCCTTCAGCACACCTCCTAACCCAGACCCAAGCAAGCAGGAAAACTAGGTAGTTCCTCAACCTGCCTCTTCCCCACCATGGTCTATGCTTTGTTTCTTTTCTTTTTCTTTTTTCTTTGCCTCGAATACCCGCTTTAGCCTCACCTCATTCCGATTCTCCCTGTTGGAATCAAAAGGGTCATCAAGGCCAAGTTTGATGCCACTTTTTTTCCCAAGGTGTTCATCTTGACCCCACCACCACAACTCGCTTCCGTACCACCAGTGATTCCTAGAGCCCGGTTTATCTGTCTCTGTAACATATCTGCTGGGAATCAGATCTGCCGGGCTCTGGTCGCTCTGTGCGCCAGGCTTTGAATACCCTGACCCTGGGAAAGGAGAGGCTTGAGAAGGCTTGGCTGCTAAGTCAAGAGTTGGTTGCAGAAGCACACGTAGAGGGTTTGGGTGCGCCTGGCAAGGGTAGAATTCACGTTTGGAGCCCTAGCCCATCACCCAGAATTCAACCGCAGCCCCAGCTCTCCAGCGCCTCCCTCTGGGTCCTGTTTCCCTCTCTGCCCTGGGACGGAAGTGACTCTTGGTGCTACTCTGGGAGGCCTCCATCCTGCCCACAGGGAGCCTTGTCAGTGGCATCAGGGCTACTGCTTTCATTAAGGAGGTCCTCCCCTACCAGAGAAGACTACAGCTAGCGTGCTAACAGCCCCTCTCCTCTCCTGGGCCTGCCTTCCACATTAACATCCTTCCTACCAGGAGCTTCCCAAACATTGCCCTACCCTCCAAGACCCTCTCCCTGATTGCGCCCACCCACCACTCCTGTCCCATCCATGTTCCCCCCACTTGCCACCACCACCCCCTTTCCTTCCATGACTCTGCTTGAAGACCCACCACCAAATCTCCATGAACTCTTCCCGCACCCCCCTCCCATTCTCTCACGGAAGGACTGCTTCCCCACTTCCCTCTAGACCCTTCCCCATCCCAACATCCACCGGGAGAAAGCAGTCAGTTCGATTTCTAGACGTCCACTTGGACCCCATCACCCTCCCACGCTGAGCCAGACATCACCGCTGAGTGCCTGGGGCCAGGGTGGTCGGGGTGGGTTCTGGGCTGGAAGGGTGCATGAGCTTCTATCTGGAGGTCTCTGAGGGCCCTTCCCCCCTCCCCTGGGCGAGTCTGGGAACTCGGCCCAAGCCAGTCCTCGCTCCCCACCCCCCGCCCCCGCCCCCGCCTCTCCGGGCTTTCATCAGAATTCAATTTCCGCCCGTAAGTGACTCCTCGGGCCCCTGATCCTTCCCTTGATGAATGAGCCGCCCAGCCCGGCCCCGTCCGTCACCGTCACCCTCGCCTCGGCCCGAACCACCGCTGCCCCCAGCCCTCAGCCCCTCCACAGAACGCCAGCCCCGACCCCCCACCGCTCCCACCCAGATCCCTGCGGGGGTCCTCTCCCACCTCGCCCCAGGCCGCCCCACCCCCAGGCCAGCGGCTCCCTAGGTCTCTTGTCTCTGTCTCGCTGTGTGGCTCTGTCTCTCCGTGTCTCGGGCCTCCCTCCATCCATCCCTCCCTCCTTTCTCTTTCTCTCTCTCCCTCTCTCTCTCTAACACCTCTATTCATCTCTGGGAGCAACATCATTTATTTTGCACTTCCCAGATAATTTACTTTTTTTCCCTTCTACAGGAATTCTCCATTTCCCTATAAAATGAAAATTCATCTAGAATTACATCTTATGTCATCATTATGTTTATTAAGCGTGGATGATGTATATGAACAGGACGGGCTTGCTGCTGAGTGCTTAATGGTGCATAAGATTAAGCCGAGGCTCTCAGCTGCGCAGCGACTCCCCTCCGGTTCCCATGTTGTCGAGGCATGCTGGGAGTACAAGTTCCGAGAGCGCGGCCAGGTGAACGCGCCGCCGCGCCCCCGCCCGCTGGGGGCGCCCCCGCCGCCTGCACCCCCAGCCCATCCTCGAGCACGGGCGCCCGGCGCGGCACCGAGGCCTGGGGACCTGCGCCTCACCTCCCACCCACCCCCGCCTGGGGCTTGGCCACCAGACGAACCTCTTCCTCCTCCAAGGCCCCCCCTCGCCCTGGGAGCACCCCCACCCACCCCAAACTGCCCCCCATCCTTCCTGCCTCCCTGTTTCGGCCCCCGCAGTTCTCTCCCCCCCGCCTCGATTTATCATCGGGGTCCACGTTTTGGGGACTCTGTCCCCCTTTCGTCTATCTGTCCCCCTTGCGTCTCCATCCTGTCTCCCTGGCTCTCTCCTGCTTCTTGGTGTCTCTGCGTGCACGTGTGTCTCTCTCGAACTCCCAGGCTGCGTCCGTTGGTCCGTCTGTCCGCCTCTCGTGGTCTCCCGGGCTCCCGCTCTCCCCCTCGCTCCCCTCTCCCCTCTCCCGGCGCTGGCGGCCACCGCACTGCAGCGCGGCACCAGCAGTCTATGACAAAAACATTATCCTTCTGCTGCTAAACAATCCAATAAACCTCTCCACAGGGAGAAAGTTAACCTCTTGTCTCTTCGGCTGATGCCTTCCCGCCCACGTGACTGCTGCCACAGTAAATTCAAATCATTAGTCTCCTCACCCCATCAAAAAACTTCTATTAGTAATGGAGACCTCGCCGGAGACCTTCCGCGGAGAGTGCTGCCTTCCCAATTCCCAGTGGAAAAATTCTGCGCGAAAAACTAATTCTACTTTTAATAATCTGTCATCAGGACCAGAGGCAGTCATAAATTATATGGGAGCGCGTGCGAGAGCGCGCCACAAGAGGGAAATCAGGGCGAAAAATCAAAGCCCAAGTTTGACAAACTTTCCTGAAGATAAATAATAACTTACAAACAGGATTAGTTGTAAAGTCACGCTCCGGCGCGCAGCCACGGCGGCAATCACGTCTGCCGAGGGCCGCCACCGCCGAGGCACCTGTCACCGGCCGGCACCGCCTGAGAGCCTTCCTCCCCATCCTCCTCCTCTTCCCCGCTGGCTGCCGCCCCTCCCCCTCCGCCTCCCGCTGCCGCCCCCTCCTCCTCCTCTTCCTCCAGGTCATCCTCTCTGGCCTTCTCTTCCTCCCGCTCCTCCTCCTCGACCCTTCCCAGCCCCCCTCCCGCCGCCTCCCAGGGCCGGAGTGGGTGCCCAGGCTCACCTGTCGGTGGGCGACAGAGCCTGATTCCTCCCTTTCCCCTCATCCCACCCACGAGGGTCCCCCAACTGCCGGGGCCAAGGTCAAAAGAGGGCGAGAGGAGTCTCGGGGTGCGGTCTGGAGGCCGACCGTGACTCGACCGGGCACTGAGTGTGGAGGGGAGGGGGGCTGCGGCCCGAGGCCCCCCTTTCTCCGGGGGTCCAGACCCCATCCCCAAATCTCCGGGGCGCTCGCCCTGCGAGAGGCGGGCGGGGTGTGGACAGTGGGGGCGCAGTCGGACCCAGAGGTGCCGGGTCTGTGTTCGTGTAGGGGGGGGGGTGTTCCGCTCCTCCCGCCCCCCGCCCCGCAAGACCCCGCCTCGCGCGACCCTCCCCCAAGGCACCCACCCCGCCCTCGCCCGGCACAATCTCGGCGCTGACAGCCGAGCGGGTGATAAATGCCGGCGACGCGGGGAAGGAATTGCGCAAAATAAAGAAGCATGTTCCAACAAGTCCTGTCAGGATTGTATTGATTTAATCATCTGCAGAAATACACATTCTGGATTACTGTAGCGTGCCGGGCCGGGAAGGGGCGGGCCGGTCGGCGAGAGCCGGGGGCGGGGCGGAGTGCGCAGAGGGGCGGGGCCTTTCAGACACGCCCCAAGTCGGCCCCGCCCCTCCGGCCTCCCAGCGTTGCAAGAAGGGGCCTAGGGCAGCACTTGCTGTGACCAGAGGTTCCTCCCAGGGCAGTTTTGAACGCGCGGCACTTCCTATGGCAAAACCCTGTGGGCTGGGTCCGACGTCCTCCAGCTTCGCAGCGGCTGTGTTCCAAGGTCAAGGACTCAGTCGCCACAGCCGCCCCCCACTCCCTGCACTGGGAGGGTGGTAGGAGAGGAGAGTACAGGCCTCGCCCAGGTTTGGGGGTGGTTTCCCACCTCATTATTCCATACTGGAGCCTAGATCTCAGCTGCCAGGTTTGGGGGTGCATGGAGAGTAGCAAGGGCACTCTGATACCACCTCCTCGTGGGGCGACCTGTACCCGCAGTCCCTTCGGAAGTGGGCAGGTGAGGCAGTCCTCAGGGATTAAAGCTGGGCTGGCCCTTCCTTGATGTTCAGTAAATGTTAATCCAGGGGAGGTCGAGGGGGTGGGGGTGGGGTGGGGTGGCTTGGGGGCAGTGGGAGCCACACATCGGAAGTGGGAGGATTCGGAACATATTTTATCTCTTGGAATGCTCCCAGCAGCCTGTGCACTTATTAGTATCATGTACCCACTTTACAGATGAGAAAAGCAAGGCCGAAGGGTTTTGTGATGGGCTCAAGGTCACGGTGTTGGTGGGCTTGGACGCCTAACTTTGAAGTCAGATGTGTCTTACCCAGACCTCTCACAGTTGTGCCGGGTGGGGAGGGTAGCTGCCGAGTGGGGTATGATGACTGGACAGAGAGGGTGGTGGGGAGACCCGATGGGAGGAGCTCAGGGGAGCAGGACGGTGAGCCCTAGACTTTGTCCATGCCCCAGGGAGGGGTGGAGTAGAGAGATCAGGAAAGGGGGGAGAAGAAAGCAGGGGGGGTGTTTCTTTCTGAGAAGGATAAGACCACAGCATCCCCTCAGGAGGAGGGGCTGGCTTACCACTTTCTCCCCAGCTGCTGCTCCCCACTTTTTCCAGTTTAGTGTTCCCCACTCCCACAAGATGGGAGAACAAATTTATTTAATCAACAGATATTTTCGTAACACTCTCAACCAGGCATTGTTCCAAGAATGTTAATGTCTATTAAATCAATGAAACATCATAACAAGGCTATGAGGTGGCTACCAGCATGCTCCCGTTTTACAGACCAGGAAACTGAGGCACAGAGAGCTTTATTCATTTGCTCGCTTGTACACTGCTAGCAAGTGGTGAAGCAGCTTGAAAGCAGACAAACTCTTAACCATTAGTCTATCAACCCTCAGGTGCTAACACCGGACTGGCAGCCGAGTTCCCAGGGCCTCACCAGTCCTACTATGACCCTGCTGGATGACCTTGAATGGTACCCTTCCAGGTTCTGGCCTCAGTTTCCCCATCTGTAAAGAGAGAGGATCGGGCCAGCGCCTTCCTAAATCCCTTCCAGACCCATAGTGCCACAATCGGTGACCCCTCCCGCACCGACCCCCTCGCGTGTGTCCCCCTCCCCACCCACCCCTCAGCCCAGGTCTCCTGCGGTGTCTCACACTGGTCCCCGCGGGCCCGCGCGTGACTTTAGCGCGCGCGCATGGCTCAGGCCCCCTGGAAGGTCACCTCCTTCATCACGGATTCTATTTGCATCCGAATCGCATGTACATGAAAAATGTGTCCGCGTGCGGCCCCGACTGCAGACGCAGATGAAATTCTGTGCCGAGCCTGATGCGCGGTAACCTTTGCAGATGGCGCCGCTATTGCTGAGAAATGGATTGCTTAATAAAGCGTATCATCCGGCATATTTGCTGCTTGGCTAGCCAAATAGAAGTTGTTTTTTGCACAAATTTCCTTGTCAAATTTGTCAATGTTCATGTCATTTTTGCTTTAGGTCACAGAGCAAGGTGCAAATTCCTGGCATCTTTACTAGTTGCAGCCAATTTCGGCGATTTCGGCGGTGACGGGGATTCTCAGAGGAGTCGCAGGCCCCAGCGTGCACCCGCCGCTGGGCCCCAGCGGAGCACGGCCCTGACACCTCCTCCCAGAAGCCGGCGGGCTCCACCCAGGTTTGGGAGATGCTTGGGGCTTTGGGCCCAGAGTGCCCACTCCCAGCCACACCTCCCACCAAGGCTGTTGGGGGCCTCGAGCAGGGTCTCCAATCCGGCTCTTGCAGTGGGGCCTCCTGGCCCCTTCCAGTGCCTCTGAACTGGCCGGTGGCGACTGAGGCCACAGGGAGTGCCTCTTGGACTTTTACAAGAAACTTTGCCCCCGGCTACATCTGGTTCCCAAGGGAGACTACTCAGCCCGAAGAGATTTACCCCAATCGTATCCTCACAAGGGCTCCAGACCTCTCTGAGGAAAGAATGCTAGACGTTCCACATCCCCTGCAGTCTAGGGTGCTCCAGGAGAGCAGGTGTCTGCCAGGTAGGTGACGATACAGACAAACACCCCTTCCTGGGGAGGCACTGTAGAGCCGCTGCTGGGCCTGGACTGCCCTCTGGGGATTTGCACACACAGGGGGTTAGGCTGGGCCCTCTCCAGACTCATTGATGAAATGCAGAGTATGCTAATGGATCACTCAAGAACACGATCGATCGTCAGCTTAGGCCAGTTTAGTGGGCCAGTTTAGCGGATCCTTTCCCTATACGCCCTAGTCACCAACAAGGAGCATGGTGGCAAGCAGGTTAAGCCTTTCACTGCCAACAGAAAGGGCGAGATGAGGGCCAAAGACCTGTCAAGCCTCTCTAGGCCATCTCGATCCCGGAGAACTCCATGGGGGCAGTTGTCCTCTGTCACCTCGGGTCCCCATGAGTCAAAGTCAAGGGCACCAACACCAACAACACCGAGAACCACAAGCATTGGGACCTGCTCACAGGCACCAGGCTCTGTACCACTGTATGTGGGTTTGCTGGTGAAAATCATTTCACCAACCCCACGAGATCTTTGTTAATGTTCCCTCTAGTTTACAGATGCAAGAACAGCTCCTGGAGATGGGCCCGCTTGGGGAGGTGGTGAGAGGTTTGTGGGCCGCTGGGTGTAGACTGCTGAAGGGGTGGTGGAGGTGGCAGAGGCTGTGCCCATGGGGCAGTCATAGCAGGGTTCCTGGAAATCTGTCATGGTGTGAGCTTCCGGAAGGAAAGCAGGTGTTGAGGTGTGTGGGGGGACAGGGTGCTACCTGTGTAATAGGACAGGCAAGAGACTTGGAGTCATGTGTGGGGGAATGGATGCTGGAGATGGGCCTGTGGGAACTGGCTTCTCATGCACAGGAGTCTGAATAAGATCTAACTGGGACGGGTTGGGAAAATGGCAGGAGGGCAGGTTAGGAAGCAAGCATATGGGGGAAGGTGTATGTGGACGGGTGGGTGGGACCTTGGGTGTGGATGTATGTGGGACAGGTGTGAGAGTCGGGAACATGAAGAGTTGGAGAAGGCAGTTGAGCGGTGACTGGATACCCCAAGAGTCTGGCCAGGGCTGTGTTGGCTACTGTGTTCCCAGGCCCAAGCCCTTTGCCTGGCACCCACAGGACAGAAGCTCAGGCTATCTATGTGTAATGATTGAAAGGGCTTGGGGAGGGGCGTGGGGGCTGTGGTCAAAGGGGTGCTGATAGGACGGGGAAGGGAGGGTGGGCAGGGTCGCCATGAAACGTTCTTGGGGAGTTGGGGGACTTCTTTTTGCATCGGCGACACTGGGGCAGGCCAGGGAACCATCAGATCTACTCCCCTGGAACAGGGGGACCTGCCAGGCCTCAGAGCCCAGTGAATTGGGGGCTACGACGCATCAGATGATGGCGGGTGGGGGTGGGGCGGGGTGGGGAGGGCTGCCGTCAGATTATTAATGGCCATGCGTTGACTCAATTAAATCCAGCCTGCTTTTGTTGGCAGGCCTCCGCAATTATGCATCTCATTACGGGCGGCCGCCCAAATGCATCCTGGGAGGAGACCAGAACTCCAAATTAACTTTTCTTGGCGCTGCGGGGGCTGGTTGGCCGGCACTGCCTGCGTGGCAGCCAATCAGTGTTGGCTCCAAGGGGGGCGGGGTCAAAGGAAGGGCGAAGGTAGGGGGAGGGGAGGCGGCCTGGGCTTGGGAGGCAGAGAGTCTAGGAAGGTGAAAGCTGCTCATCCATCCGGAGGATGTCTCCCAAGCCCACCAGACCCTCTCCCAACCAGGAGGTTCCGCCTAGACAAGCCCAAGAGGGTGACCTTGAGCTCTGGTCTCTCTCTGTGCGTGAGGTCACCCCAACAATGACCACAGAGAACCAGGGCTGCCAGGGCCCAGTTGGCTCCCCATCTCCTCATCCATGCAGGCTTTGGGACCAAATCAGTGTGACTGCAGGTGTTTGCCAAACCAGTAGCGCCCTGGGAAGTGAGGAGTGGAGGGGCCCAGAGCCATCTGTCTAGCTGTGGGAAGACCACTTCGGAGACTGGCTTCTGTCCTGCTGGGTGTCACCAGTGTGTCAGGTGCAAGTGTTTGTGTGTGGGTGTGGGTGTCTGCTCACAGCCTGCCTCTGCAGTTATACCACCAGCATAACTCGCTTCATTAACCTGTCAGTCAAAGCCCAGTTCTCTCTAGCTCTCCTGCTCTGCCCTCCAACTGCCCACACGTGTGCGTGCTCCTGAGCAGTGGGCCTTTCTAGGACCACTTGGCTTTGCTTAGCCACTTAGAGAAACATGATTGCCACCCTTAACACCCCTAAACATTTGTGCCCCAGAAGAGTCTGGGGCTAGGGGCTTGCCTGTGTATACAGAACAGTATCTTACCGTGTGGATGGCCTTACTCCAAGCCATGCATCTGCAAGGGATGACTTCTAAGAACTAGAACACCTTGGGTGAATATGACGAGATCAGGCTCTGAGCGGTGTGACCTTAGACTTGTCACCTTCTCTTCGGGTCTCACTGGCCTCATCTGTATGAGGTGATTTGGTTTGAACTAGATGATCTCAGATCTCCTTCCAGCCTTCCAAGGGTAACTGGTTGTGCAGCATTGTATGCACGCCTGCATACACCCTCTTCTTCTGTACAATTGTAGTTGCTTTCCCTGCCAGGGGCAGGAGGATGGCTGTAGCAGGACCACCGAAGCCCAGGAACTGCTCTTGACCTTACAGAAGGGTATCTTCTTGAGGTTCCACACTGCACGATCCACGACTTCCACTCATGGGACAGACACCTGCTCACAGCCACACACTCACTTATTTGGCCAAACTCCTGCAGAGCTGCTATTGTGCATGACGAAGGTGGGGAATCACGCAGAGATGCATCCAAGCAAGTATCCCACCCACCCAGGCACTTCCCACCCTTGTTGACATGGTCCCCATGAAGAGTGTGCCCCAAGCATTATGGATGTAGGATCCTGGCCTTACTCCCACTTGCTAGGCTCACCCGTGGGGGGCGGGGGGCATCTTCCATGACGAGAGGGCTCTGTTTACCCCACTTGTGGTTTCTTTATTGTGTGTTAATGAAACCCTGTTTCTTCTGGGTGTTTAATTCTTTCCATCTATTATGTTTAGACAACTCATTAACAATCATTCGTTATAATTAGACTTCAATTTTAGGCTCCTTTCTCAGGGGAGGCAATGCAGAGCTTTTACACATATTTGCATCATAAACAGCTTCCAAATCTCTGTTAGCCACCCCGACCCCGTCCCACTCTGGTTCCTGACCCTCCTGTGCTCTCCTTCCTCCCTGCCCTTCTTCCCCTCTCCAGTTCTAAAGGGCATGGCAGAGAGGAAGGGACTGATGGTGCTCCCAAGCCTCCCTGGCCTGGTCCTCACTGATGGGCCATGGGGGCAGGAGGGGAGGAGCTCCTGGAGACAGGAGCTGACCACCAGGGAGGAACGCTGGGCTTCCCTGTCTCCATCTCTGGCCACTTGTCTTTGGGTGTTCCCCAGGTGAATTCATATGTCCAGATGTCCCTGTCCTCCTAGACACTCCAAATTCCTAAAAGCCTAAGGACACTTGTCCCTTTGGGTCTTTATTTGCGGAATTATGAGCTCTCTATTTGACAGATGAATGTTTGTAGAGGGAATAAGTAAGCGAGATTTAGTGAAAGTGGTGTGGGCAGGATAGTCAAATAAATTTGGTTCAAATTCTGATCTGTAACTGAGCAGACCTGTGCCCTCAGCCCCTGGCTAGACCTCCCTTCTCCTTGCAGGGGTTGTGAGGATAAAGGGAAGTGGGTAAAGCATGTAAAGCATGTGACATGTTATGAACATGTAACCTTTAGCAGTAATAACATAATATCAATCAATTATTGTATTAATAACTTATGGATCATTATTATAAGTTGAAGTAACACTGGTGTTTACAGGTTGAGCTGTTGACTGAAAGTTCAGCAGTTTGAACTCACCAGTCACTCCGAAGTAGAAAGATGAGGCTGTTTGCTCCTGTAAAGATTTGCAGTCTCTGAAACCCTCTATAGTGGTGGTTCTCAACCATCCTAATGCCGCAACCCTTTAATGCAGTTCCTCATGTTGTGGGGAACCATAAAATTATTTTTGTTGCTACTTCATAACTGTAATTTTGCTACTGTTATAAATCGGGCTACCCCTGTGAAAGGGTTGTTCGGTCCTCCTGGTTAGCTCCCCTTTCTAGTGAAGCAGGCAGCCGTTCTCCAGCTTCCTCAGTGGCACTGTTGGAGCCCCTCAGGGTTGGGGCGCTTGCCACTGCCCATTGCATGGTTGGACAGATCTCACTGTGAGAGGTTGTCCTTAGATCTACCCACAGCCAGCCTCCTGAGCTAAGGTTGCCCATTCGCCCTGCCATTGGCGCCCTAGCTGCTCTGCCCCCTACTGAGTGGGTATACCAGAGCGTCCATTCCTACCTGTAGTACCCCACAGGGCAGCGCAGAGCTGCATCCCGGGGTTCCCAGACTGTATGTTTTTATGGGGGCAGACAGCCTCATCTTCCTCTCTTGGAGAGGCTGGTAGGTTTGAACGGCCAATCTTGTAGTCAGCAGTCCAATCCCCAACCCACTATGCCACCAGGGTTCTTGACCTGGTGGGGTAGATGATTGGGGGAATGGAGAGAGAGATAATGGGAGAGGCAGGGCCAGGGGTCTGCCTGGACCAATCTTCAGAGGTTGCAGAACCAGAGGAAGCCACAGGAGGGGAGACAGAGACAGAGAGGGGACACCAGGGGAGAAGGATTTTCTATCAACAAAACAGCAGGACAGATTCTGGCTGGTCTCTGGAAACATCTTCATCCTGTGCCTGAGGCCAGCTCTGAGCTTCTTTTAGCTCATTACTGACAATTAGTCCTCTGGGCCCAGCCTGGGGAAGGGGGGCCCTATTAGCTCTCAGTCCTCTGGACACACACACACACACACACACACACACACACACACACACCATGAATCAAGCTGACAACTTTGCCCAGGCCTGCCCTTCTTGCCCAGCTCTGTGTGTGCAGTAGGATGTGCGTGTATCTATATGTATATCCACACGAAGATGGCATGGTGTGGAAAGCGTGTGCACACATGCATGAATTGGGTGGGTGTGAGATTGTGCAAAGGAGTGGGAAGAATGATAGGGCTTTAAGAACGTTTGTGGGGGAAATGCCATTAGCTTTCCATTCCATTTTTCCATGAACTCTTTGAAGCCCCATGATATTTTAAAAAGCCCTGGTGGCGTCGTGGTTCTATGTTGGGCTGAAAACCACAAGATCAGTGGCTCAAAACCACCAGTCGCTCCGAGGGAGAAAGATGAAGCTTTCTACACGTGCAGAGGACAACCTTGGAAACCCGCAGGGACAGCCCTACCCTGAAAGGGTCACGGCGAGTCGGGATGGGCTCGGGGCACTGAGTTGGTGGGTTTTGTTAGCATGTGTGGTTTCTTGTTCTTGTTCTGTATGTATACAGGGTGCTCCCCAGGAGGGGAGAGCCAAGAGGTGTAAGTGTGAACCTACTGCTGAATATCCGGAGAGCAAAGGCCAAGGCCAGCCAGGGGTGCTGTGCCAGCTCCTGCCCTTTCTTGGAACTGGAAATCCACTCCTCCGTTGGCTGGAACCCTGGGAACAGAGACTCAGCATTCTTCCCTCGTCAAAACCTTCCCTTCCCTAGCCCAGCACTATCCAATAGGAATAGGATCAGCCACATAGTTCAGTTTAAGTTTCCTAGCCGCTACATTTAAAAAAGAAATTGGTGAAATGAATTTTAATAAAATACCTTACTTAACCCAATGTAAACCAAACCCACTGTCATCAAGTCAATTCTGGCTCCTCGGAACCCAATGAAGGGCTTCCAGGGCTCTCTGTGCCGTTATGGCTGCAGACAGCCTCATCTTCCTCCTGTGAATTGACTCATGAACTTGAGCCACCCGTGTGGCAGTTAGCAGCCAACTACCTAACCCACACCGCTCCTTTTAATCCAAGAGAGTCAAAGCAGTATCATCTCAGCAGACAATCAATATCACTAGACCCAAACTCACTGCCCTTGAGGTGGCCCTGACTCAGGGTGGACCTAGAGGACCCAGTAGACTGGATAGTCGTGGTTTCCATAGAAACTCTAAATCTCTATGGAAACAGTGTAGGTTCAAACCACTGACCTTTCAGTCAATAGGCAGTCACATGCTTAATCATTGCACCACTAGGGTTCCTGCTAATCATTATTTACAGAGCACGGCTCGCACCTTCTACACTAGTTTTTCATACAACATTTTCAAAATTCAATGGGCATGAGTATTTTCCATATACAGTACTTCTCAGTTTGGCCTTGTCCCATTTCAAGGGCTCAGTCACCCTATGTGGCTGGGGTAGAGGACTAATCCAGAGCCTGGCTTGGCTGCTTCCCCACTGGCCGGTGAAAGCTGGTGTGGGTGGGTGGGTGTGACAGTGGCAGTGAGTGGCAGGGGAGCAGGGAGAAGCCAGAGTGGGCACCCACATACTCTCTAATCGCACTCAATATTGCAGACCCCCAATTCCCAGAGTCCCCCTGACTTGCCAGGCCATGGTCCCAGAGGTCACAGCGCAGACACCCAAGTACATCTTGGAACCCTCCTCTCGGAAGTTCTTCCCTTAGTCTCACTCTGGGCTTCCTACTGCAAATGGCAACCCATTCTCTGGAGCAGCGGTTCTCAACCTATGAGTCGCAACCCCCTTGGTTATAACAGTAGCAAAATGACAGTTACAAAGTAGCAACAAAAATAATTTTATGGTTGGGGGTCACCACAGCGTGAGGAACTGTATGAAAGGGCTGCCGCATGAGGAAGGTTGTGTCTGACCCACTCTCAGAAGCCCTCACCCTCCACCCAGGCTCAGCTCTGAGACCTTGGGAGGGGCGAGCTTTTCAGAAATGGAGGTGGGTAAGGAATCAGGCTGAGTAGGGGGGAATTGGAAGGCGAGAGAGAAGCCCCAAGTGCCTAGGATGTGTGGGGGAGAGGACAGGACGGAGGGGCAGATGGATAGAGTAGTCAGTGACCACAGAATAAAAGAAGAATTTCTAGAAGGTAATTTTTCAGCACTTTGGCCCCCTTCCCAATTTCTCGATGTTTGCCTCTCGGATTCCTTGGGCCCACCTAGAGACCTCTCCTTTGATTGTCTCCCCCCCCACCCCCCAATCTCTTCTCACCTCTACCTCCGGCTGTCTCTCTGATTCACAGCCTTTCACCTCCTCAGCCCGCTTCCCGCTCCCACCATCCGTCTTCCAACCAACCTCCAGCCCAGGGGGCTGGGACAGGGGAAATTCGGGCTGGGGGGCGGCAGAGATCTGGAATGGGGTGTGAGGACCTGAGCCCCCAGCATCTCCAGGAGTGAGAAGGAAGCAAGACCCGCCCAGTCCCCTCCCACCCTCTTACCCCTCCCCCACCCCTCCCCCACGGGGGCGGTGGTGATTCCACAGTCTCCGGTCGTGAGGGTCTCAGGGCCCCTCGCTAATGTAAGGTTATTGTAATTGATATGAAGGTAATTGATAATGTGTTACGGTGAATAATGTCTTCAATTTTCTGCTAAATCCCATTTTTGTAGCCATCTGGGCTCCTCCAACTGCCCCCCTGGGACGCTGGGTAATAGAGAGTAATTATTCTCAAGTCATTTACTTTTTCAAAGTGTTTAGTGCTTATCTGTTTTACAATTAAAATGGAAACGACCCTGATTCACTTCCTTTCTTTTTTATTTAAATAGCACTCACCCCCCCACACCCCCCACCATCCACCCTCCGCCACACACAACCACACAGGCACACAACCCCCCAACAAATGCACACACGCACTCATGCACAACACACACACACACCTAAGAGCCTCCTTGGAGGTGGCAACATGTCTACATTCAATGACAACTCACCAAAACACATGAACATTTTCATTGTCAGACACACACACACGTGCACACCTTTCCAGTCAGAGACACAGACAGACTGTGACGACAACAAACACACCTTTTTGCCACTCTCCTCTGGCATCACAGGACAGGGGCTCCCTTTGGATGTGCAGCTGCCTCTACAAGGTTATGTTTCCCTAAGGAAGGGGAGCATCTTTGTGCAAGTGTGTGTGTGTGTGTGTGTGTGTGTGTGTGTGTGTGTACACTCTGGGTGGATATTTCAGAGTGTCTGTTCACGTGAGGCTGAAACTGTGCCAATTGAAAGCTGTGCTGGGGAGAGCAAATGCACACCCAAGCTTCTTGTGCCCAAGGTAGGGAGGTGGACAGGGAGGTGGGGAGTGTTCACACCCAAGCCACCCACACCCACAGCCCCAGCGTGGACTTGTGGTCCTTAGAAGAGTGAAACCAGAATTGAGGGGTGCCTGGCTTCCTGAGCGGGCCCAGGACCCAGAGAACGGCCCCTGCCACCTAGTAAATGAGAGTTGACCTATTAATTTTACCTGGAGGTGTCGCAGGAAAACGTGCCAGGGAGATGCAAGAAGTGAGAATATAGGAGGTACCACAGCCTCACCCACCTGCTCTGGCTTGTTGACTGTCCTCTGGTCCCAGCGAATTCTCCCTGACCTCTCCATCGGTCCCCTCAGGGAGCCCTCCACTGGCCCTTCTTTGCCTTATACCCTGACCCCTCTCACTCATCCTTCCCTGCACCCTGCCCTGGTCTGGTGGGTGGTATAGAGACCAGAGTGGTCCTCTAGGACCAGAAAGCTTCCTGCTCTTCCCTTGGGTGCGGACTGGGGCCAAATCAAAGGACAAGATGAAACACATCCCTGTCTTTCTCCATGACCAAGGGCCACACAGACCCACGGAAGGGCAACAGGGCTGTGGTTCTCATGGGAACACTTCCAGCTGACATCCAGGTTACCCCAGTGGCAAGGAGGTCCAGGGATCTGCTCCCCTCAGCACAGGCTGAGAAACTGAGTCACACCATGATCCCCCTGGCAGTGGCCCCAGGAGGCCTGCCTGCTTTGCTCTAAGCATCCTGTCCAGCTTCTAGCTCCTTCCTCAAGCCTTCTCGTGGTGCTGAAGAAGGCAGCCAAGACGCCGCCCCACCTACTACCACGATCACCCCCCAACAGGCTGTCCCGGCAAGTCTTCCATGCCTGGCCAGAGAAAGCAGAGCCACAAGGTCTCCACACGGCACACCGCTGAGAAAGACCCCTGCCCTGGGTTCGGGTTTTCCTTCACTTTTAAAACTGAATCAAGGATGGCCTTTCTGGGCGAAAATTGCCTTCTTTCAGCTGTTTCTCTTGCAGTCTGTCTTTCTACACGTGTTTGTCTTGGCCTGGTTTCTGGGACTGGATTTCTCTCTCTCTCTCTCTCACCCGCTCTGCGCCTGTCTTCCTGTAGTATCTGTCCTGCTGTGTCCCCCTGTGTCCTCTCCACTGGCAGCGGCTAGTCCTGGTCCCCTTGTCCCTGGCCCTGGGCCTCCTTCAGGGCCTCTCTTGGCGTCTGTCTGCGACTCTCCGCCCCTCCAGGCCCCCCGGCCCCTCACACCTTCTCGGAAAAGTAAACATTTAATTTTTTTTTGCTGTTAATAGATTTAATGTTCATTTGTTGGTAGCCCGGGGGCAGAAACGCGTGACATTTCAAATAATTGTTGTTTCAGGGGTATCCTCTGGAGGGAAATGCGGCAAAAGTGTGGAGAAGATTTAAGCAAATGACTGTGTCAGCTCCTATTTACTCCTGACAGGATCGCCGGGGGCAGGGCTGCGAGATAACCATTAGCGCGGCCGCCGCTAAAGCGGGGAGGCTCCGTGGCCATTACGGCAAAGTTAGTGTGAAACACGTTAAATTATCCCCAAAGTGGAGGGCAAGGGGGAGGCGGCGGGCGGGCGGGCGCCCTGGGCTCATCTCCGCCCGCCCGGGAGCCAGGACGCTGCCAGGCCGGGCCTGAGAGGCCACTGCCCAGAACCCGCCGGGGGGCCCACGGGAGTACCCGTGGGTGACCCGAGCCTCAGTCTGCCCGCCGTGAAGATGGGTAGACGGCTCTGCAAGCGTCCCCTGGGTGTACAGGACGCACCTGCGCCTTCCTGGCATGTGCCGCGAGCACCGGGTGGGCCCAGTCCTCCACCTGCGGACCCCACTAGCCCGCCCCTAAGCAGTGGGGATGTGGGCGAGCCCACCACGTCCAACTGAGCTGCCGCAGGAAGGGGCCCACCGTGGGGCCGAAGAGGGTTCCCCTTCGCTGCCTGCGGACCTCCACCCATGCCTAGACAGCCCCCTGGGTGTGTGTGCAAAGGACATGCCCATTCGTGCCAGTGCCCAGGTACCATTGAGGTTTGTGGACAGCTGGGGACAAAAGGGCTGCTCTCAGACCTACCTCTAAGTCATTGAACGGCCCTGTGCCAGGGGCATGAGGAGTCCAAGTGTTCGTGGTTACGCATCCGGCTGCGATCATAAGGTCAGCTGTTCGAAACCAGCAGCCGCTCCTTGGGAGAAAGACGGAGCTTTCTCTTCCCATAAACAGGTGCAGTCTTGGGAACTCACAGGTGCAGTCTACCCTGCCCTCTAGGCTATGAGTCGGCATTAACTTGATGACAGTAAGTTTGGTTTGGGTTTGGTGAGAGTGGCACTATGAGTAGGCGCTGAGCTGCTAACTTCAGGGTTTGCAGTTCGAAACCACCAGGCGCTGCACGCGGGAGCCCTGGTGGTGCGCTGGTTATGCGTTGGGTCGCGATCTGCAAGGCTGGCCATTTGAAGCCACAGCTCATCGGGAGAATGACGGGGCTTTCTCCTGTGAAGATTTACAGCCTTGGAATCCACAGGG
This sequence comes from Echinops telfairi, assembly GCF_000313985.2. Classification (NCBI taxonomy): domain Eukaryota; kingdom Metazoa; phylum Chordata; class Mammalia; order Afrosoricida; family Tenrecidae; genus Echinops; species Echinops telfairi. Next base: position 28,210,451 of record NW_022103968.1, on the reverse strand, counting down.
GCAGTTCGACCCTTTCCTGTAGGGTCGTTATGAGTCAGAACGTATTGATTATTTATATGACTTGATGGCAGTGTACACAAGTCCTCTAAGAGCCAGAGCCAGGGGCCACCGATGGCTAAGCCCCGGCGGGGTTTAAGGTCAGCGCTGGGAACCCACCAGCCAGTGCTCTGCTGGAGAAAAGTGGAGATGTCTGCTCCCCCAAACTATGTACAATTCTGGAAACCCTACATAGAATCTCTGGGAGTCAGAATGGGCTGATGGCAGTAGGTTTGATTTTTCAGTTCGGCTGGTTTTTTGGGTGCAAGTCCTCTGGCTCTCAGTTTTCCCATTTGTAAAATGAGAGTAATAATATCTGCTCCATATACCTCCCTCCCCGAGAAGGAGTGGAAGCAAAAAGACCACGTAAAATGCTTCGAAAAGACCATGACCTGCAGTGCAAATGCCGACGACTATTATGATGAGGTATTCATGATCATCACGAACCTGCTCGTGTCCAGGGGGAATACCTGTGCACAAAGGCCACGGTGGACACGCCAGGGCACCAAACAGGCCTCGCTCCCTTATGAGGCGAGGCTGCAGCGCACCTCTCCGCCCTCCTGTTTCTGCTTTTGAGTTAAGTCAACTCATTTCCCATCCAGCAGATTCCGACTCAGGGTGACGCTATAGATCAGAGTAGAACTGCTCCGTAGGGTTTCTGAGGCTGTGAATCTTTACAGCAGCAAACAGCCTCTACTTTCTTCCAAGGAGCTGCTGGTGGGTTTGAGCTGCTGACCTTGGGGTTAGCAGCCAAACACTTAACCCACAGTCCGAATAGGTGTTTGGAATCTCCCTAAAATTCACCTAACATTTATGAACTCCTCCTGCATGGCAGACCCACTAGGGGGTGAGGGATAGTAAAGGAAAATGGGGAGCTTGTCTTTGCCTTCCTGGAGTCCCCACAAGCTGAGAGGGGCACTCGAGAAACCTGACAATGTCCCGTGAGCCCCAGAACAGAAGCACATACTGCCGCATATTCAGTGCAGTGGGATGGTCAACTTCCTGGGGGTGTCAGGGAAGGTTTCCTAGAGGAGGCGACATTGATCTGGGGCCTTGGAGGGTGGAGTAGAGCTTTCACCGAGTGGGAAAACGGGCTACCGCATCATGACATTCCATGTGACACCCCCACCCACCCACCCCCTCCCCACAACAACAAGGATCCTGTTGTGAGTCCCCTGAAGACCTTTTGGACTCATTCCCAAACCAAGCAAGCCAGCTGCCACCAAGTCACTTCGGACTCACAGTGTCCCCATGTGGGGCTTCTGAGGGTATCAGCCTCTATGGGAGCAGATGGCATCATCTCTATGGGAACAAGGGGCTGATGGCTTGTGAGAAAGGTTTCTCTCCAGGTCATCAAGCTGGCCTGGTGAGGTCAGCTGCTTAGAGGTATTCTCCCTGAAGGCATCAGCCATATAGAGCAATCAGACTATAGTCTGCCCCCCCCAAATGGTCTTACTCCCTACTGATAAGGCGAGAGGATTGCATCCCTGAAGGAGAGCCCAAAGACATAGGTCAAGCCAACTCAAGAAGGACCAAGTTTAGGCTGCCATCTTGAGTCTAGGATCCGCCCATCTGTCACATGTATATCTCTAGTCCCACCCCTTCCTATTTCATGTACGCCCCTAGTTCATCCCTTCCTGTCAGGCATATGCCTATTGGACAGCCCCTTCCTGTGACGGATGTGGTTACCTGTAATCAGGGGGGCTTGCACACCCCTAAGTATATACAGGCCTTGATCAAAGAGGGTCTCCTCTCCTCTTGCCTCCCTCTGTGAAGACCTGGCTGCTGAGGTCATGGCCATCCTGGAGGTGAGCATGCTACCATGAAATGTGTCTGACCCCTTTATTTAGTTTTTTAATTTATTCTTAATTTTTGAAACGTGATCACAATGGATGTATGTATGGATTGTTATAAGAGTTGCATGAGCCCACAATAAAATGTTTTATTAAACATTAAAAATAATAAGTTTTAAAAAAAGAAAATTGTCAAGTTTATTTTATTTTTATTTATTTATTATTTTTTTATTTTATTTATTATTTATTTTTAAGTCATTTTATTGGGGGCTCATACAACTCTTATCACAATCCATACATACACCCATTGTGTCAAGCACATTTGTACATTTGTTGCCCTCATCATTCTCAAAACATTTGCTTTCTACTTGAGCCCACAATCCGTTTCAATATATTTTCTTTCCTCTTGAACTCCTTGATATCAACTCCCCTTTATCCCCTCTCTCCCCTACCCCAGCCCCCAGGAACCCTTATTATTGTTTCCCCCTAAAATGGTTTTTGTACACGTACTTTTGAATATGTCCTTAGAAGAATCATTCCCTGGAGAAGGTCATCATGCTTGGAAAAGGTCAGCAAAAACCAGGAAGACCCTCAAGGAAATGGATGGCACTGTGGCTACAATCATGGGGTCAAACATAGGCTTGCTGGTGAGGGTGGCGCCATGCCAGGAAAGGTTTTGCTCTCTTGTTGTAAAGAGCATTGCTATAAGCTTGTTGTGTACTTAACAACAATGACACATAACAACTTCTTTGATAGGACTCTCAGGCTCAAAGAGCTCCGATACCTTGGCCAAGGCCATGAGACCCTCCTCCAATTGGGAGGAAATAACTGTGCAGTAGAATGCCGCTTCGCTCTACCAGCCCAAGACAGACTTGGAAAAGAGGTTGGATTTTCTTGGGAAAAGGTCTGCACAGCATTTTTCAGCTATTCTTTTTCCAACTATTCTCTGCATGCCATAGGCTGTCACTGGGGGGGTACAAAAAATAAATAAGTAAAATGTAGACCCTGCTCTCGGGGAACTCAAGTCTGGTCAAGGAGGAACACCAACAAGTGAATCAACCACAGAACAATCTGTAAGCAGCAGGTCACAGGTGTTCTGGGGCAAAGTCGGATATGAGGATCAGATCATTAAATCTGGGGCAGGAGGCTCCAGGAAGAGGGGGCAGTAAATGCGTCAGTGCTGCGGCCCTCCAGCGTGTGCAGTCCGAGGAAGGGGACAGAGGTGGTGAACTGGATGCGTCGGGGAGCCAGGTCACATCCAATCTCCTCACAGAGGAGGGAACCTCACACTAGACCCGTAATGGCATTATTCTGACTGGGTAAAATGAGGCCGAAGAAGAGAACCTTCCTGCATGCAGGATCTCAATTTCAAAATCATCTTTCAGTACCCTGTAAAAATAAGGAAGTCGTAATGTGTTTTTATTATGGGCCACCGGCCCATACTGAATACATTATATTAATCTTCACCACGGTCCTGCCGAATAGGTCTCATCATCTCTATTTCACACACGAGGGAACTGAAACTCAGAGAGGTCGTGTGAGCAGCCCATAAAAAGCTCAAAACCAAACTCATTGCCAACTCGTCGATTCTGACTCATGGCCACACCACCCTCGAGGGCAAGGTAAAACTGCCCCTGTGTGCTTCTGAGACTGTCACTTCCAGGGAACAGACAGCGTCATCTTTCTCCCAGTGAATGGCTGGCTGGTGTTTTCAAACAGCTGACCTTGCCGTTGGCAGCCCACCATGGAGGCCACCACTGAGCCACCAAGGCTCCTTGAGCCATCCATGGCCACTTTACTTCATTAGGGACTTCAGGGGATTTACACCAGGCATTTCCCCCGTTACACTGTCCTTCCCCCCCCCCCCTGCCCATCATTGCCAGGAATCCCTTAGCACAATGAGAATCCCAATCCTGTGTGTTAGCCCGCACGTTAGCCTGATGGTAGAGACCCCATGGAGCGGTGGCGGCGGCTTGATGCTGTCGAATCAGTTCCAACTCAAAATGACTGTACGTGCAACCGAACAAAACACCACCTAGTTCTGTGCCATTGTCACTACTGTTCTTACGACGGAGCCCATTGTTGCAGCCACTGTGTCCATCTATCTCATTGAAGGCCTTCCTCTTTCTCGACGCCCCTCGGCCATGGCGGTGGCTGGGTTCATGCCCATGGTTTCCCTTCAATGAGGTGGTCCACCGTTTTCTCTGCCCGGGGCTCTCGGTGAACACTGCTTCATCTCCCATCACCATCCTTACAGAGTAGCTTCTATGGGGAACAGAGAAGAGCCCACACCTTCTCGGAGGCATATTTTAGCTTTCTCCTTAGGAAAGAATGTTCTAACATTGAAGCTGCCTGGCATGGAAGCGGTCTACCTCCAGAGGGAATGAGTCACCTGCAGCAGGTGTTCAAGGAGAAGCTTTGAGAGCTCCCCACAGTGAGTGCATTGTGAGAAGCCACTGAAATCCTTGGCTTCTGGAATCCCTTCTAGCTTCTAGGCTCTAGGTTCTCCAGGAAGAGGAGGACGTGGGTTTTGCTGGG
>NW_022103968.1:28174702-28205984 GCF_000313985.2 Echinops telfairi | reverse complement strand
GGGGGGGGGGGGGGGGCGTTGACAACAAATCTGACCCTTCCAACAGGATTGTTTTGACCAATTTGTTGATTAGAGCATTGTGCTCTATAGGTTTTTGCTGACTGAATAATTTTAAGTACACCACCAGGCCTTTCTTCCTCATTTTCCATCATGGCCACATACAAGCCTCCATGAACAGATAGGTGGTGGCTATGCGTAAGGTACATTGGCCAGGCATCGAACTCCAGTCTTTACATGGAAGGCAAATTCTACAACTGAGGCCCCAATTCCCTTGCAATAACATGCCAACTTTTTCCACTATGATATAAACAGGATTAAATTCTATGTTCTGCCCTTTCATCTTTTGATTAAAATTATGTGATGGACATTATTCTGTTTCAACAAACATGTTGTGTGCCATCAAGTAGATTCTCACTTCTGACCCTAGAGTCTAGACAAAGGGAATGCCCAGGGGGGGTCCCAGACTAATCTGCACAGAAGCAGAATACTATGTTTTCTCTCTCTTGGATGAGCTGATGGGTTCAAACCACTCATCTTGTGGTTAAATATCAAGCGCTTAACCGCGTTGCCACCAAGACTCCTTTTCAACAAATGTAGAGTTATGTCATTATTTTTAATAGCTACATTCCATTCCATTGTATCATATCTAAGCCAGTCCTCCATTGATAGTCATTTAGGTTGATTCCCATTTTACACTATCTTAAACAATCAGAGATTACTACACTTGTGAACAGATCTTTCCACACTTACATGGTGATCTCCATAGGGTGAAATTGGAGAAATGAAATTCTTGGATCAAAGAAAATGCATATTTTACTTATACACACTCTCAAACTGCCCTTTCAAAAGCTTGAACACACCGCCTTATACCCACTAACGTGACGATGGTAAGAAAGCAAGTTTTATCAGATGTGCAGAGAAATTGGCCCATGGTGTACTGATAGGAGGGCATGAAATGGTGCAGCCAGGGTGGGAAATAGTTTGACAGTTCCCCAATCAATCAAATGTAGAATTACCAGCAATTCCACTTTTAACATTTTTTAAGCCAAGACTCAAAAAAAAAAAAGAAAGAAAGAAAGAAAAAGACCCACGTCCATCACTGTTCATTGCAGCGTTATTCACAACAGCCAAAAAGCAGAAACAACCCATGTCCACAAACAGATGGGAACACAAACACAATATGGTGCATACATACCGTGGAATATTCAGCCCTACAGCTAAATGAAATCCTGATACATGCTTTAATCTACATGAACATAGGAAACATGCTGAGTGACATTAGTCAGGCACAGATATGATCCCACATGTATAAAATACCTGGAAGAGGCAAATGAATAGAGACAGAAAATTATTTGGAGCTGGGGAGAAGGCAAAATGAAAGATACTGCCAAAGAGTCCCGAGTTTCTGTGTGGGGTGATTGAAACTTGGAAAAGGTCAGCGATGATAGCAGGACAACACAGTGAAAGCAGTTTGTTTCACTGACATGCACTTCAAGGGAGTGAAGATGGTTAACTTGTTGTTCTGTATGAGTTCATTTTAACCACCGTTTTAAAAATGTTTTAATCGTATCAGGAGCTCGATGGATAAGTGCTTAGTTACTAAGCAAAAGGGCAACTGTCCAAACCCACCAGCGGCTCTGTGAGAGCAAGATGCCGTAGTCTTCTTCCCTGGTTATGCTGAGAACCTGGAAACCTTAGGGGCAATTCTGCCCTGTCCTGGATGATGGCTGTGATTCAGCAACAGGTCCCACTGTGTCTCCCCACTCAAAGAGGGGCATTGCCCATCCTTCACCTTCGCTTCAATGAATGAGAGCCTTTCTTGATGTATGAAACAACCAAGACTAATTCTGCATCTCAGGGGTGTGTGTGTGTGTGTGTGTGTGTGTGTGTGTTTACATAGGGCTAAGATGGGGCTTTCTACTCCCGTAAGTGTGTGTGTGTGTGTGTTTACTTAGGGCTAAGATGGGGCTTTCTACTCCCGTAAGTGTGTGTGTGTGTGTGTGTGTTTACATAGGGCTAAGATGGGGCTTTCTACTCCCGTAAAGAGTTACAGTCTCACATCGGCAGTTCTGCCCTGTCCTATAGGGTCGCTATGAGTTAACACAGACTCGATGGACGGCAGGGAATTTGGTTTTGGGTGAGACTCTAGATGATACTTGTGCACAAATATAATCGTATGTCTATGTGTGTCTTCTTTATAGAACCATGACTCTCTACCTCTAAGTTTAAGTTCGGTGTGAAATATTTCAAAGAAAGGTCATATCCTGCCGCCTCGGTGCAAACATTGGCCTGTCTCCGCCTGCCTGGTCACCAGGGATTCCCACTGCCGTCCTTGCCATTCGCTCTGAATGCTGTTCCGTGGAGTGGGAGGAGAACTCTGATTTCCCCACAATTGGAATTCTAGTGTCCACCTGGGCTTTCCTCCAAATGTGCCCCTGACACTACAGCTAAAGGGCACGCTGCAGGCTGAAGTGATGGAATCATCTCAGATCATCCCAGGTCACCCCAAATCAAAAAATCTAAGTTGGCCATAGATCACTCTAAACCTCTGTACCTTCTAGGGGAGAAAGGGGAGTGATATGGCCTAGCCTTTCCCTGATCAAGTGCCTACTTTATAGACCCCTCCACCACTCCTTTCTGCTCCATCCGGCTGCTGTTGGCATCTCTCAGGCCTACATCACGCCTACACTCATACATTCGCCTTCACACACCCATCTAGTCCCCCTGCAACCACATTCTCACACAAGGTTTTTTCATGTGTTTGAAATGAACTTGCAGGTCACTAAGGAATCTAAATCCACTTCTGTTTTACGGTTCCTCCCTTTGTAGCCCCTCAGACCAATAGTGACATCAGAGGGGTAAGGAATCTGGAGGCTTTCTTTCTTTATTTTGATTTTTAAATAAAGCATATTCTGTGTAGCTTCACAGTCCATCTCATCAAATCAGTAATAGTGTCCTGGCAAAGCCCCCATAAGTGTATTTCTTTTTGTTTTTGTTTTTTTAAGTGTATTTCTTTTCTCTCCCATCCTGCCTCCCTAATTTCTTGTCCTTCCCCTCGCCCTGCCTCTGCCCCCATCCCAGGCCTCCTCATAGTCTTCAGTCTGCTCCTTTGGTGTGAAAGCCCCTTTTCTTCTTTGTTTTCCCTTATAATGATGGTGTCATTATATACTCATCTCTAGAAGATTGACTACCTTGCTAAGCCTACTAGTCCCTAGTTTTGCCCATGTCTGACGGTGTTTGAGAGTCATCACTGTGTTTCATTGGATGCGTTCATTCTCACATAATTCGAGTGTCATTCTTTTCTTTTTCTTTTTTTATGAATCATTTTATTGGGGGCTTGTACAATTCTTATCACAATCCATACATATATCCATTGTGTCAGGCACATATGTACATTTGTTGCCCTCATCATTCTCAAAACATTTGCCTTCTACTTTAGCCCTTAAAATCGGCTGCTCATTTTCCCCCTCCTCCCCCCCTCCCTCATGAACCCTTCATAATTCATAAATTATTATTGTTTTGTCATGTTATTTTCCTACACTACAGCCACAGAATTGGATGCTGACACAGACCCACCATGTAAACATACACACGTTATCACACACTCAGCCACCCACACGCACTCTTACACAGGCTCACGTTGCCATTCTTTGTTCTGAGGAGGTATAGTCACAGCGTCTCCCAGTCACTGTCATTGTGTTGTTGCAGCTACATTTCCATACCCTACAACTTCACCCAACACTCCCTCATGTACTGAGTCCCCCAAACATCCAGTCGTATAAGTTCACATACTCATCAGGTCTCCGGAGCCCATAATTTACCAAGAGCACCTTGCCATTCATGCACTGCACACTCTAGTTCAGAGGTAGGCTAAGTGAGACTCAGAGAGGGAAAAAAGTAACTTGGCTAAGGTCACACAATTAACAGCAGCACTAGGGCTTCAACTCCAATCCCAAGCCTCCCACACAAGTGTTCTTTCTCCTGTGCCCCAAGCCCGTCTCCTGATCAGTTTCACATTGATTCCACTAAGCCAAGTTCTCCCCTGCTCAAAGTCTCCAAAGCCTTCCCAGAAAGCAAGGTGGCTCTTGGATAGGCAGACGGCAAGGTGAGTGGAACAAGTTTGAATCTGGAGCACAGAACGGCCTGGGTATGGAATATCAAAGACCTTGGGAGGTGGTAACAGGGGTCAGAGAAGGCATGTAAAGCACCGGGCACCGAGTAACAACTGCAAACATTTACTGGGCACTTGCTATGTGCCGGGCACTGTGCCAAGCACTTTCTATAACTATCTCATTTAATTTTTACAACCTCTTTAAGTCTGATCATCTGCCGATCGCAGAAGTGGGAAGTGAGGCCCAGAGAGGTTAAGTTGCTTCCACAAGGTCATTCAGCTAATGAAGTTGGAGATCAAAAGCATATCCTGCTCTAAATATAAGTCAGGTTTTCATGTGTTATCTTATGCTTCTTCCTTCCATAACAAAAGCCATTCATTATATTGCATTCTCACACGGTGTCCTAGATACTGTGCTGGGGGCTATACATACATAGTTCCTCTGGGGTGGGTAATCTTCACTTTACTGATAACAAGAATGAGGCTTGGTAGGTGCTCAATGGATAGCATCTTTTATCATTCTGGGAAGAGAGATCCTAATCAACTTTAGCTGCAAGTGGGTGGGGGGGTGGGGGCTTCAAAAAGTTCACAGGAAATTTTCATTATCTTTTCATTCCATTTCCCCTCCAAATTTTTGAAGCTCCCTCGTGTTTGTCACCAGGCAAATTACTCAGATCATGTAACTCTTCAGTAGGTGGATCTGATCATTCCCAGTGATTGATTGCTTCTAAGATCTGCAAGTGCCTGCGCTCGCAGCTCCAGGGCATCACAGGAAGGAGTCCCTGATGGGGCCACATACACAGTTCCTCACTTCCACCCACTGGCTGCAGTCATACTTAAGCACAAGTTTTACACACAGTAATAAGGCCACTGGGGTTCAACCAGTTAGCAAGACTATTAGAAGGTGGAACCAAAATATCTGTGTCCAAGCTCTATCCCACTAGCTGTAAGACCACAGACAAATTGCTCTTTGCCTCAGTGACTATAGCTGCAGTACTAGAATAGATGCAGATGCAACCTGCGCCCCAAGGTTGTTCTGAGTTTAAGATACTGTAAGATATCATTAGAGAAAACCTGGAATATAGTCAAGCGCACTCACTGCCATTGAGTCAATTCTGATTGCTCCCGATCCTATAGGACCGACTAGAACTGGCCTGGTGGGTTTCCGGAACTTTAACTCTTTACAGGAGTAGAAAGCCTCATCTTTCTCTCGAGCAGGCCAATACGTAACCATTAGGACACCAGGGCTCCTCTGGCATACAGGAGGCACTGAAAACTCGCCACACATATTTTACACACAAAGGGACACTGATGGCAACTCAAGCAGAGGGAGCCACACAAATCAGCAGAGGCCCACAAAACACACCCAAAGGCAGACATGCTCAGATCTGCTGATAGTAGGCTAACGGAATGGTTAAGAGGAGAGGATCTTAAGTGACTTATGGTAAGTCTCATCACAGCTCTTTCTAAGGGATAAAACAAACAAACAACTTCAAGATACGCACTTAAAAAAAAACCTTAATTTCATTATCGCAAAATTAGCAACAATTCCCTACTATCATCCAATAACAGGGAGTAGTGGTTACATGTTGGGTTGCTAACCATAAGGTGGGAGGTTCGAAACCACCAGATGCTCCCTGGGAGAAAGAGGAGGCTTTCCACCTCCACAAAGAGTTACAGTCTCAGAAACTCACAGGTGCTGCCCTACAGGGTCACTATGAGTTGGAATCAACTTGATGGCAGTGAGTTGTTGACTTATCATCAAATACCCAATTCCTAGTCAAAATTTCCCAAACGTCCATCTTGGTTTTACATTTTGCTTTTTCAAAAAGCCCTTAACAAGTCTCCCCAACAATACAGTTGGTCCTTAATCTGAGTGTGCATTTTAAAATATGTATGATTCTCTCTTCCCTTTGAAAAGTCCAGTCATTTGCTTAATATCCCACATTAAGGGGGGGAATCACACTTTTAAAAACTTGTATTGGATATATACGTAACATATGACTAGATTCTCAGCTGTAAGAAGGAAATCATCCACTACAGATAAAGGGAAAATCTCCTTTGCCCACCCCCACCTCCAGTTCTTTAACCTCCCTAAATCTTGATCTTCTCATCTTTAAAATGAGAAATTCTCCCGGCCGAAGGTTTCTGTGAGACTTGATCTGGATGGAGCTCAGAAGCGCTTAGCCTAGTGGAGACTCCTTCCCACCAAGCCGCCGGTAAGGGTTTTCCGCCGCCGCCGAGGACGGCGCAGGCGGGCCCGCGTTCAGCACCCTGGACAGAGGCGGCCGCGGCTCCCAGGAGGATCTGTAAATACAGCCGCCCGCTTCCGGCGGGCCCCGCGCAGCCGGTGAAGGGGAAAGAAAGCCGGGATTTTCCGAGCCGCCTGCTCGGCTCCGCGTCTGGCGGAGACAATTACCCGGATACGCTCGGGCTGGCCTCCGCGAGGTCCCGGGTCATTGCAGACCGAGGCCCCCGCCCTTGAAGCAGGAAGCTGGGGCCGGCCGGTGCCTCAGTCTCCCGGGTGGCAGAAGAGACCGCGGGGAGGCCGGTGAAATAGCCGAGAAAACCCACCGGGAGCCTCCGCCCACCGCTTGGCTCACAGCAGGCACCCACTCCGGCCCCCCCACGTCCTCGGAAGCGTTTTGGGGGGCGGGGGGTGCAGGGAGGAGAGGAGGGGGAGGGGAAGCGGCCTCCGGAAGCCGGCCCTGGGTACAATTAGCAGGGAGCGGAGACGCCCGCGAAGGCTGATTTAATTAGGTGACACGGTGCCAGGGAGGGATGCGGGAGGGAGGGGAGAGCAGGGTCAAAACATTTTGTAAAAATCTGTTTCACAATCGCTGCTGCTCCCCTCGGGGCAGAGAGCGATTACAGCGTCTTTGGTGTCGATCAAGGCCAGCGAGAGGCGGCCTGGGAGGTGGGGCATTTCCTTGCCTCAGCCTCTCTTTTGTCCATCCTCTCCAAATGGCCCCAGGAGCCCTCAGCCCTGCCTGAGGCTTTTTTGGGGGGGCGGGGGTGGGGGGGGCAGAGACGGAGGAAGGCGCTGACCTGAAAAGACCCCTCCAAGGGGGAACAAAGTGCTGCTGTCTAGCAACTGCCTTCTTCCCCCACCCTCTGCCCACTCCCAACCCCAATTCACATGATAGAATATCCTATTGGTATATTAATAATGCAGGCAAATATGACCAATATTTTCCAGAAACACCTACTTTCCAAATAAAGCTGTCATTGGCTGAGCATCTACGCTGCCATTAGCTACGTATCTGATCCTGGTTCAGGGAGTTGAGCTCTGTGTGTCTCAGAGTCTGCATCTCTAACATGTGAAGACTTCTTTCTAGAGGGGAGGGGAGGGCTAAGGGCAGCAGTTAGGTAGCAGTAAACACTGTTATTGTTATTGTTCTTTTATTCCCTTTAGTTGCTGGGGTGGTTGTCTGACATCACTAGTCCCTACCCTGCAAAAGGATCCTAGATCCTAGACGCGATCCTCCTCATTTGACAGGTGTGGAAACTGAGGCTCTTGGAGTTTTAAGTAACTGCCTATATCACTGGCCTGGCCGGGGGCTGATCCGAGAATTGGACTTACAGCTGTTTGGCGTGAAAGCCTGGGTTTTTCCACGGTCCCACGGCTGTGCTGCCTCAGGTCTCCACTTGGGATTTCTCTTAGCCGAGCCCACCGGATCTAATAATGTAACTGTGCACACTTGGCCCCACCTGTGTGGTACAGGGGAGCCTACCTCAGGTGCTTGGATGTTTGCCTGGCACCAATTTAGAGGAAGTACACAGCCCCCACCCACATCCCCGTATGGGTGTGTGTCTCCAGAGATTCCCACAGGGTCCCTACCACAGAGAGATAGATGCGTCCGCACTCACCACCTCACTCAGACATAAAATGACCTACCCACACAAATGTCTACACACCAGTGGTCACCTCCTGGACAGCCCAACCTCAGGGAGAGGCAGCTACCGCACAGAGAAACTGTTCTACCCAACATCATCCAAGAGATTCAGAATGTACAAACACACCAAGTGTGTAACACTTTCACATGCTTGAACTCACCGAACCGTGGACAATTACACACGTGGTCACATACACAAGAAGATACCGTTTGTTGTTGCTTTGCCAAGAAGCCATTTATACAAAGACATTCCGAGATGCATCATCCCAACACACTGCCAATGCCACTACGTGGAGGGAAGAGCTACACTCACAACACACTGCAGAACCTCTCAGTACCTAAAGGAGAAGCCAGGCACGTGCAAAACCCAGAAAGGAAACTAGCCCAAACCGGGTTTCTTTACACACACTCCCTAGATCAGTGGAGACAGGGAGACATCATTTCCAGGCACACACACACACACATTCGCATATACTTATTCAGTTTCCCCTCAGACCCTCTGGGAAGTTGGCTTTGACCCAGGAGTTCCTGCCTCCTGAAGTCTTCTGGGCATGGGGGCCAAGTGAATAGTCCTCCCCTCCCTTCTCCCAGCTGAGCCCAGGACAGTAGGAATGGATAGCAGGGACACAGTCCAGCGGCAATGCAAAGGGGATTTTGGACACCTAGTCTTGAGGACACCTGGTCACGCACCATAGCCAGCCCAAAGGGTGGGGGTGGGGGGGTGGCAGTCAGCAAGTGAAACTTAAGGACCACTTTCCCATGTCCAAACTAGATGCCCACCAGCATTGCAGCCTCATACCCTAGCATTAGCGTTCAGGGAAGGGAAAGTGGATTCTTTAACATGCTCCTTTTCTGGGGATCCCAGTTTAGCCTCCTCACACCTCTCTCCCACCTGTTGTCACCTACCTGTCCAGGTGTTCTGTCTCAGCAGCTCAGGGCTGCAGCCTGGGCAAGGTCCCGAAGGCAAATGGGTGGAGCCTGGTTCCATTCTCAGCAGCTCCCCGTGCCCCCCCTCCCCCTGTTCTTGTCCCCCCTGCAGCTGCCCCCCTCCAGCTCCAGGCCCCCTGGGCAGCCCCCTCCCTCCCAGCTGCCTGCTCGCCCAGTGCAGCTTCTCTTCTCTGAAAACCAGACCAGGGACTGGGGGAGGGGGAGGATCCCAGGAGAGGAAGTGGCATCTGACAGCCCCAGCACCAAACCTGGGGGGCTGCAGGGGGGAGAGGAGGAGCAGGGAGGCTTCTCATTGTGTGAGGGAAATTTTATTTTTAACAGATGCTAAGGCAGATGGCGCAGAATTAACAGAAAATGGGAGAGGAAAGAGAGGAAGAACATTACTGACTCCGGAGAGAGTGGACATTAAAAAAATAAAGAATAAGGGAATGAAAACAAGTTTAAGTGCTCTCTCCGGGGGAGGGGGGGAGGGGAGGGGAAGCAGAGGGGGGGCTGAGAGGCAGAGAGGGACGGAGCAGTGTGGTGATAACCAGAGGCGTGAAATTACAAAAGTAAAATTTGTGGGACTCGGGAGGGGCTGAGAAGGCTCCGGTTTCATTGCAAAACTCACTCAGAAATTACTGACGTGATGTTTGAGCTTTTATCATTACTAATAATTGAGAAGGGCGGGGAAGACAAAAGGATTCACGGCGGGGTGGGGCTTTGCTGGGTGGGGTGGGGTGCGTTTGACACTCTAGAAGAAAAGGTGCTGGAGCCTGGTGGGGGGTGTGGGGTGTGTGTGTGTGTGTGTGTGTGTGTGTGTGTGTGTGTGTGAGAGAGAGAGAGAGAGAGAGAGAGAGAGAAAAGTCGTCCTGAGAGTGCAAGGTGGGGAAGAGATAAAAACTCAGAGGGACACAGCAGAGATGGAGAAACAGAGGCAGAATCAAAGAAAAGGAAGGAGGTGATACCAGGGAAAAGGGGGAGGAAAAAGAAAAGCTGTCCCCCCATAAGGCATAAAACAGCAATGGAGAGGGGTTGAAAGGAAACTAAGGACTAGCTGGTCATTCAGAGAGAAAGCAGTTGAGACAAAGAGGCAGAAACTGAAAAGAAGGACCGGAGATTTGAGGGGTGGGGGAAGAGGGAGGAAAGGAGGGCCAGAAAGACAGTATCAGAAGCAGAGAAAGCAACCATCCTAGGGGGAGAGGAGAGTAGCCCCAAGGATGAGGAAGCAATGTCCCAAAAGCTCCCAAAGACACAGGAGCGAGAGCCAAAGACAAAAGAGCAGCGGTCCAGAAATGAGAAAGATGGACCGCAAAGAGAAGAGAGATGGGGCAGGAAGAGACAAAGGGCCCAGGAAGTGAGTGAAAGAGACAGGACACTGTGGAGAGAGAAGAACAGGGAAGCATTGGGAAAAGACGCAGGAAGAGTTAGAGAAAGTGGAATGTTAAGAGGCGGAAACCGATCCCCCCCTCGTCAAGATGAGCAAGAGTAGTGAGGTGGAGAAAGGGAGAGAAAAACGGAGCCCGAAGAAGAGACAGAGAGGCTGTGGGGGGGGACAACGGAGAGGGCAGGAAGGGAGGAAGGAACGGGAGACAAAGAGGAATGGCCGTTTATCTCTCCTCCCAAATTAATTGAGGCTACATCAGCCTGAGCCACTAAAACGGAGCGATTATGAATGGGTTAGTCACAGGTGGAGTTAAAGGCCTTCAGAGGGATATTAGCCAAAATTGAGTGGCTTTTAATTTCTTTCTAACGAGAGACTGTGGCTGGGGAACCAGGCACCGCCTCCGCTCAGCTCCACTGCTAAACACGGCGTGGGGGCGGCCTGGGCCACTCGCCACCTGACCTGTGTGGCACGGGCAGCCAAGTGGAAATGGCCATGCCTGCAACACGCCTGCAACATGCCTGGGACATGGGGCACAATGGTGGGTGGCTCAGTAGGGGCCACTAGAAAGGGGGTGGGGTTACAGACCTTAGAAGTAGCCAAGCCAGAGCACACACAGGCAGGGCAGAGACAGGAGCTGAGCAGTCTGAGTGGGCAGAGGGGCAAGCAGACAGTACGGAGAAAGTCCTGCCACTGCTGGTGGCTGGCTCCCCCAATTAGCTCCTACTCTGCTTGAAGGAAAGTAAGGTAGCCCAGGGCTGCTTTTCGCCAACCAAAGGGTTGGCAGTTTGAGCCTCTCCATGGGAGGAAGGCCTAAGGGGCCATTCGACTCTGTCTCAAAGGGTGGTTATGATTGAACAGACCTTGAAAACACCTGACGACAGCACAGGTGGAGACATTATTGGCAGCGTACAAGAGTGACAATGACAATGAGGGCCTGTGTCCTAGAAGCATCATGGTGGGATGAAGAGGGCACTGAGCTGGATGGGAGTCTCAACTCCCTTCCTAACTCATGGCCAACCTCTGGACACGGCAGAGCCTCCACCTCCCCATCTACAAGAAGCAAGGTGACATCTCCTACCCTTCCTGGCCCCACCATGAGTTCATGTAGACCAGTGGTTCTCAACCTTCCTCATGCCTCGACCCTTTCATACAGTTCCTCAGGTGGTGGTGACCCCCCCAACCATAAAATGATTTGCGTTGAGAACCACTGTCATAGACCAACTGCCTGTCTTCGGTCTTATCTGGGGGTCTCTGACACTGTGCTTGGGACCTATGGGCTATGACCCTGGTGGACATCTGGGAATAAAGTAGAATACAGTGAGTGAAAGGAATGGAGGGTTCGTGGCCCACCAGGGTACAAGTCAGAGTGTGTGCAGTTTCGGGAAGTGGGTGAAAACAGGTGATGACCATCAAACCGGCCAACCTGGGGGGTGCGGGCTGAAGGAGGCCAGAGGAGCGGGATGAAGTGGGGCACAAAAGAGCCCAGCAAGAGTGTGGCTTGGGACGGGCCAGGAGCGATGGGTTGAGCAGGTAGGCAGAGGGCATTCCTAGTGTGGACACTGAGGGTATCGATGCTGAGGGCCAAGCCGGCTGGAATTGACCATACAGAGATATGTGCTGGGCAGGGCACAGGGGAGGCAGAGGGGAAGAGAGTGGGCCATAATCACATTAGGGCTTGGAGGCTTGAGTAAGAACTTGGGACTCATTTTTATAGGCATTTGATAGAGTGCCCCAGGTTTTTGAGCGAGAACAGATGAGTGTTTAGGGAGATCATTTACGTTGAGGTCATTCACTGTAGGACAGAGGTGGGGAGAACACGTGACCCAGGTGAGCAGGAAGGGGTGGGGGTGGGGGTGGGAACTAATGAAATAAGCCAAGTGAACCCAAGAGGAGAAGAGGCAACGAATATCAGGGAAGTGATGGTAGGGTGTGGCGACTCACAGTAGGTGCAGGTAAAGACAACCTTGGGGTACCCAGGACAGCGTGATAGAAGCCACTGTTGCCAGTAACAAAATGGGCCAAGTTGGTGTGAGCTAAGACAGACACAAGGATGTTGGCCTGCAGCCAACAGAGCAAGACAGGATTAAGGCTAGGTGGTGTGGTTCCGTGAAATGCACATTCATCTAAGTGGCTGTTGTACCCAACGTCTTGTTCTGTGTCCGACCCCTACCCCTAATTCGCTGTGTGCCCTAAGACAAGACAACCCCCTTCTCTGGACCTTGGTCAGTGGGAGCTGCTCTGGGTGCTTCTTAAGTTTCCCTCCGAGTTCATGATCCTGAGACTCAGAGACAGAGCCAGGGACAGAGACCTGATGGGAACAGAGACAAGGACCGGAAAAGAGACCTGTGATCCTTTTCTCTGCCCTGGGGGTCCCGAGAGCCAACAGCTGCGCCCCCTCCCCCTCGCAACTCCATTAACACTCAATTAAGGGGCCTGATGGGCCTGCGCCTGGAGAGCCTCCCCACCAGCACCTTGTACACAGGCGGTCCCCATTCAAGTGTCTGTCTGATGAGCCCACGGGGGAGTAGACTTCACTCACATTTATCACCAACTCCAGCGGGCCGCTGGCCCAGCCCTGGCCTCTTCTCTCCTCGCCCCCCACCCCACCCCGGGGCGGGGCCCACAGAGCCGGCTGGGGATCAGGGAGCCCCGCTGAGGGGGGTGGCATCGAGCCCACAAGGGAGACCCTGAACATGAAAGGGAGTAGGCCCGAGCTGAAGAAGGAAGCCCAGGGAGTGGGAGGGGAGACGCGAGGAAGAGGGCGTGCGAGTGTGTGCGCGAGAAAAATGACAGGCCCTGAATATTGGGCGCCCTCACTTTAAATCAAGATAAAAGACTGAAGTGGAAAATGAGAGTCCAAAGAAGCCCCGGACGGCTCGGGGCGCTAATGGAAACACATGGCTGCCGGCTGCGGGCTTGTCAGCTTCCCCCGGCGCTGCCATTCCTGTCTGATAATCCGGCCTGCCATAAAATTAGACTAGCAAATACCTCCTGACAAAGATGCATGTTTCCCTCTATTGTGCCATCATAAAAAAAACTCCGCTGGTGACTCGGGGAGCCGCAAACTTCAATTTAAATTTACAGTGCTGCGGAAGGAAAGTGATATGCACTCAAAAATTTTAATAACCTATTAAGTTACGACTTCAATTTCATTTTATGAATATTTTCCTTGGGGAGCACGGCTATCACAGAGAAAGATAGAAATTTAAAAAAGATAAATAGTGCCATTAATCTCCAACATTTCTCTTCCATTATCCTTGAAAATTAGGAGTTATTTTTGTTCAGATCTTCATGTAATTAGCTCCCTCCACTTGATTCACTAGCCAGAAAATGACCATGTTCAGAAAATTAAAAATTTGTCATTAAGTGGAATTTAACATAATATCATTTATCTTTATCTATTCCCCAGCTGACAGCAGGAAGCCTTGGCTGCCGTACCGGCTGGTGTGTCAGAGTGGGGAGGGACTGCTGGGGAGAGACATGGGGAGAGACAGAGATGGAGACCCAGGGTGGGAGAGAAGGCCAGACAGGAGGTGGTCAGACCCAGTGAGGAGGGAAGGGATGAGGCCCCAGGAGTGGAGGTGCCAGCCAGCACCGGGAAGCAGAGGAGGCTGGAGAGGAGGTAGAGGCTGCTAGTGTTGGCAGGGAAGTGAGCACGGGCCTGACAGCAGGGCAGATGGGAGGAGTTGGGTGGCAGGGAGGAGACCCAAAGGGAGACCCCAGTAGCAGGTGCTGAAAGAGGATGGTGACTGATCGGTGGGAGTGGGGTGAAGAAGTGAGTTGAAGGCACAGGAACCAGAAGAAGGGCTGGACCCCAAAGGAAAGGGTATGTGTGCTGGGGGGGGGGGGCGGGGGCAGAAGTCAGACACCATTGCCTTCCTCACCCGGGGAGAACTGGGCCTGACCACAGTCTGGCTTCAAGGGAAGACAGACAAAGGGCTATCAGAAAGTCAGAGAAGAAGAGATGCTCACCAGGAGGCAGAGATGGGGTGGCAGCCAGAAATAGAGTGATGGAGATCATAAGTGACATGGACACAGACAGACAGACAGACAGAAGGGGCTCCACTGGTGAACTTGAGGCTCCGCTGACTCCATGTGAGAGGTGCCCAGACCAGCCCTTAGATTTCTTCTCACAGGGCTACATGCCTTCCTTTCCTCCCTTCCCTCTAAAACAGCCTCTGCCCTAGTCCTCCCCACGTCAGAAATCATGCGAGAAGCCGTTCAGACCTCGTCCTGGTGGGAAAGAGCTGTGGCCGAGCCAGAGAGACTGAGAATTGGATAAAGGGATTAAGCAGCAGCACATTAGTGAGAGATTTAAAGTGTAATAAACCCATTTCATAATAATATGTGCGTTGGGGCCAGTGATCCATCATCGCAGGAGCCTGTCCATGGCAGGGGGAGCACTGACCTGCTGGGAGGAGACCAGGACGATGGTTGATGGTTTTTTTCTCAGGGTCTCAGGTTACAGGTAAGGGTACAGACCAGGGGGCAGGAAGGGGCACAAACATGTTAAGGGTACTCTGGCTCAAATAGCCCGAGGGGCCAGCCTACACTACAGCTAGGCTCCAGAGAAGACCAAGGGCTTGAGGGATTCCCTGTCATCCCAGTTTAGGATGTGTATTAGTCCGGGTAGACTAGAGAAACAAATCCATAGACACTCACATGTGTATAAGAGAGAGTTTTATATAAAGGGTAATTGTACACTAAGGAAACAGCCCAGCCTAGTCTGGATCAAGTCCATGAGTCTGAGATTAGCCCATATGTCTGACACCAATCTATAAAGTCCTCCTCAGACTCACGAAACACATGCAATGATGCTGAATGCAGGAAGATCACAGGACAGTGGGTGGGAAGTCTTGTAGATCCAGTGGTGTTGTAAGCATCTCAGTGTTGACAGGGGTCTCCACATGGCTTCTCCAGGTCCAGGGTCCTGGCTGCATCAGGGTAGGTCCATGTGGCTTCTCAGGGATGTCTCACAGGGAGTCAGAGGAAAGCGTCTCCAAGGAAGCGAGTCAAGAGAGAGAAAGTGTCTCCTATATCCAAGAAGGAAAATACAGGAGTTCCCAGAATTCTCAGGAGAAAGCCATACCCACACATTGGCTATGATCTGATTGACAGACTAGACTCCATCCCTTCACTCTTAAGCCTCAAATTGACAAACGATGATATAACTACCATAGGATGTCAGCCAGAAGGAGGAAAGACTCTTCTGGGGCCACCTCCAAGCTGCAGAGGCCACAGTTTGCTGGAAGAACCCAGTAAGCATAAGACTCAAAGATGCCGCCTGCTCCTTCTTTCTGGGATGCTCAGGAAGGCCTTCCCACCAGAAGGATTCCAATCTCCCCGGAGAGGCCACTCCTCCCATCAGGTCTGCTGGAGCTCCCGACTCCTCACTTAGTGGCCACCTTCCCCCTCACCCAGCAGGTTGCAGAGTGAGGAGCTGGATTGCATCCTGGTTCAGTCATCGCTTTCAGCCTCAATTTCCCACCCTTCAAATGAGGATGATGAAGCCACCCGAGGACTTTGACGAGGGTCATCTTGAGAGTGTGCTGGCAATTGCCAATAAAGCAGGACAATCTTGGAGAAACCGTGCTACTGCTGTGATTTCCCCTATATTTGTCCCCCTGGCCCAGGCAGCAGAAGTTTCCATTCCTGATTGGCCCTACTCGGGATCTACCAGTCAACAAGGACATGTTGGTTATATGGTGGCTTTTTAATCTGTCTCATTCATAGAGCTGAGGAAGACAATCTCCTGCTCTTTCTGTCCAGTGAGGTGAGCCGCACCCCAGGTCAGAAAACAAGCTTCCCCTTGTGGAAGGAATTGAAAACTAGGAAAGGACTAGTGGGCTCTCCCGGTTGTCAGTCTTGAAATGCAGGGGGTGGGGAGAGAGGGAAGGTCTTGAGATGCTGAGAGCACTTAGAGGTGCCTTCCTAAGGGAAAAGAGGCCTGGAATGCTTGGGTTGGAGTGGGTGATGGTCTGGGGGGCTCATGAACACGGGGCAGGAGAGAAGAAATGGTGAGCCAGGTGTCCTTTCCCCAAGAACCAGCGACATTAGCCACCTCCCTCTTTCTCCAATGTCCCCAGGTACTTTGTCCTCCAGCTCCACTGGAGAGAGGCCAAGTCGGCTCTGCCTTCAGCTCCAGCTGAGCTGCTGAGGATGCCTCTCTAAGCAGGTAAGTGATGTTATCATCCTCAATGCCAGTTTTAATCAGAACTCCATCTTCTCTCAGCTCTAACTTTACTCAGGATGAAACCCTCTGGTGAGATCTAGAGGCACAGCATCCTGACTCCCTCCTGGGCTGCCACCCAAGAAATAGAGCCTTCCCGAACCCTCAATCCAAAGTCATCACTGACCCCTTCATGCCCTTAAAATGTCCCAGGTCCCAGTGCCCCACCCCTCAGTTAAATAGTCAAGGGCATCCTTGGTCTGCCCTGTCCCCACCAAAAGTCAGCTAAACACCATTCCTAATTCCCTCATCTGCTGGGAAGGTCTTCCAGATTCCACAGAGAATAGAGATGCATAACTTGTTTCTCGCTTCCTCTCCCAGCTCAAGCTAAGACCTTCTTTACTTCCTTCTGTAAATATTTATTGCATGCCTGCTAACCCTGAACACAGATACCCGTGCTGGAGAGCAGAGAGCGCACCCGGGTCAGTCCCCTGTGGGTAATGGGAAGTACTCTGGCATGCCAGAGGGCAAGATCTCTGCGAGCTGCCAGGGCCGGGGAAAGGATTCCTGGAAGACATGCGGTTGCAGCTGGGCAGGAGGATCCAGCAGAGACGCAGAGCAGGGAACTGGGGTTGAAGGAGCATCGATCGCCTCTGCCAAACACATTCTGGAAGCTTCCATTCCTATTAGCTCGTGAACCTCTCCCATCATCCTTAGAGATAGATGTTGTTGTCACCATGTTCAGAGAAGAGAAGCTGTAGATCAGAGAGGTCATGTGCCTTGCCCAGGATCACACCGTTGAGAAGTGACAGAGTGTGGCTCGAACCTGGACTGAGCTGCCTTGAAAACCGTGCTCTCTGCCCTCCCTCAGCGGTGCTCCACCTTCCTAATGCCATGACCCTTTCATATAGTTCCTCATGTGGTGGTGACCCCCAACCATAAATTATTTTCCTTGCTGCTTCATCACTGTGATTTTGCTAGTTATGAATCGTCATGTCAATATCTGATAGGCAGGATGTCTTTTCATTGTTATAAATTGAACAGAATGAAAGCATAGTGATGAATCACAAAAACAATGTCATTCTATATTGTGAAATACTTATTTCGAATGACAAATAAATGAAAGCTTATCTTGAAGCATGGTGTGGCATGGAATAACAGTCTTCACACCGGGTACTCATTTGTGGGCCCGTATCTGCATGTGGGCAAACCCGCCTGGAGATGGATAGAGGAGCCATGTCTTGGTTCCTAAGACCATTGGAAATATGTGTTTTCTGATGATCTTTGGCGACCCCTGTGAAAGGGTCGTTCAACCCTCAAAGGGGTCATGACCCACAGGTTGAGAACCGCTGCTCTACATTGTCATACCAGGTATGACTGGGAAATGGATAGCCATTCAATTTGCCGGGAAGAAGGAGTGTGTGAAGGGAAAATGGAAAGTGCCCTAGAGTGGCCAGTGCTCCAGAAAGGTGGTGCACCATCTCTGGATGGTCAATGGCCAGTCCTCCAAGAGAACTGGACCAAGAGAAAATAGAGCCTGGGTTCCCTGGATGCCAATATTCTCAGGAATCCAGGCGAAGTGGGGATAGAGGGAGAGGCACTCCTCCAAGTATATATTGCTTCGCCATGGACATGTTGCTCCAGTACACCCAAGATCATGCTCTGCTTTTTCTCCAGTATTTCCAGCCTTGCCTTCTCTCGGTCTTGAGAATCTTCCTTCCATGTCCCCATTCTTTGGGACTAGTATCCTATCTTTCTCTTTCCCTCGATATCAAATATATCCAATTCCTGATACACCCTTGTAACCTCTACCTGCCAACTCCTAATATCCCTCCCACCCACCGGGACACCAAGGACCGCACTAAGAAACAAAACAAAGCAAAACCAAAAAGCGTCATTGACTGACTTCTTGTAGGTCTTCAACTCGGCTCCAGTATTTACTAGCTTGAAGATCTGAGCTTCAATTCCATCAAATATGAAAGCAAATAGTACCTACCTAGCAGCATGGAGATAATTCAGTGAGATAAAATAAGAGCACTGTAGGTCATGACACACAGTAAGCATTTAATAAGCATTGGCTGATATGATTTTTCTCTTTGTTTTGATCCCTCAAAAGTTCAGTGAATGATGGCATGAAAGACACAAAACAGTACCCCACTGCTTACAAAAAAAACCTCAAAGCTTCTCATCCGGATTCTGGGACACCCCCATTGCTCAGGACTCAGAAGGTCTGTTCGTTTCTCCCCAGTGTGAAGGCTGGGCTCAGATGGAGGAAAGTGCCACCTGGGGTCCATGGAACCTTAAAACCCCCAGAGATGTTAGGTCCGCAGAGGCTTTATGTGGATTTTTGAATAGAGATATGCTCTCTGAAGCCTTAATAAAAGGACATACATTCACAGAAATGTTACAAACTGAGTTTAAGCTCATTAGAAGTTAGCAATGTAAGTGTATATTAGTAGGCATATGTTCTCCTAGTAAGAAACAAAGTTAAATGTTGACTTCATAGTTATACTAAAAAATATTTCATAAAAAAAATTTCATATTACACATGGAGTTTGCTTTAAAATGGGGATTGTCCATTTTTTAAGAAGTTATGAAACTATTAGTAAAGTGATAGAAATCACAAAAATCCGTGTCCTAGTCCCCCAAATGGTGCCTCTTTTTCCAAGTTTCACAACTGCTTTGGGACTCTGCCTCCTCATATCTGTTCGCCATACAGGGTGGACAACAGGCTTAAATAAAAAAACATAGGAGGAATTGCCAGGCACTGGGCCTGACAGGACTTTGGGGAATATCAAAAGCTCATGGAGTCTAGCCTAGCTAAAGTTTGCATATATTACTGCATTTCACCCTTGTAACAACCCCCAAAGTCAGTTTATCGCTGATCTCATTTAACTCCAAGGCTTAGGGTGGTTAAGTAATTGTCAAAGGTTACAAAGCCATTAGCAGTTGAAGTTGAACTTGGGATCCAGGCTGCTAGAGCCTACAATTCTAAAAATATTGAGCACTTAGTACGTGCCAGACATTCTTCTGAGACCTTTCACACGTTTTAATCCATCAAAATCCTCACAAAGCTTGCTGGCACTGCTCCTTCCATCCCACCAGGCCTGTGCGATGTGACGTCGCCAGCCATGAACACTGGTCTTGCCTAACGATTTGTCTGGCCAATGAAACACAACAGAAGGAACTGTGATTCCTAGGCTTCGGCCTTTTGGACCTTGCAGCTCCGATGTTCACCTCCTTTGAAACCAACTGGAGAGAGAGAGAGGCCTTGGTACACGGAGGAGGACCACGGCTTCCCAGCTACAGCCAAAGAGCAACTGTCAGACATGTGAGTGAGGCCATCCTGGACATTCCAACCTCAGCTGTGTCCCTAGATTAGTTCCATGAGTGAACAGAAACAGCACCCTGCAGAACAGAACTGTCCGGCTTAGCCCAGCCTACCCCAAAATAATGTCATTATTGTTTCTAGCCACTAAGATCTCTCTGGTGTGGTTTGTCAGACAGCAACAGTAACCAAAATAAATCAAGTATGTGCTTCTCATTCTTCACTTTACAAGTGGAAAAACAAAGGCATAGAGGAGTAAATGGCTTGCCTAAAATTAGACGATAAATAGGTGGCCAGGCTGGGGTATTCTGGCTCCCGAGACCATATGCCTAACCATTAGGGGTCCTCAAACTTTTTAAACCGGGGGCCAGTTCACTGTCCCTCAGACCCAATCGAGGGCCGGACTACAGTTTTAAAAAAAAACTATGAACAAATTCCTATGCACACTGCACCTATCTTATTTTGAAGCAAAACAAAAACAAAAAGCGGGCCAAAACACCCAGCGAGCTGGATGAATGTCCCCGGCGGGCCGCAGTTTGAGGATGCCTGCATTAGGTAATACAGGTTTTTAGGGTAGGCTGAATCATGGCCCCTCAGAGACACCCACATCCTAATCCCTGGGATTTATGGGCATATAACATTGAAAAGAACTTTGAAGATGTGATTGTGTCAAAGATCTTGAGAGGGATAGACTGCCCTGGGTTCCCTTGGGTCCATGTCCACAGAAGCAGCCTTATACGAAAGAGGCAAGAGGGTCCGAGAAAAAAGTCATGTGCTGATGGAAGTCGAGGCAGAAAAGGCAAAGTGAGCTGGCGTCAGGAGCCGAGGACTGAGGACAGCCTCCAGACGCTGGAAAAGGCAAGGGGACAGATTCTACCCCAGAGATCCCCAAGGGCAACTGCCCTGCTACCTAACACCGTTAGCTCAATAAGACGGATTCTGGCCTTCTGATCTCCAGAACTGTAGGATGACACATTTGCATCATTTAATCAATGAAGTTAATGATACTGTAATGTTTCTCTTCCCACTGGTTCCAGCCAAGCCAGTCTCCCTGTCATATTTGGTACATTCCCCCCTCCAGTCTTCTCCGGTTTTTGACAATCTCTTCCTTCCATCAACTTCTTTCACGCCAACCCATCTCTTCCAAGGAGTCTTCTCTGGACACCCTAGCGCACAGCACTCTGACCTGGCTCTACATCACTTGATGTCGCACCTTCTTACTCAGCACTTACTCATATCAGTGCTAATGTGCTGGCGGGCGGCCCAGTGACATTTTTATGAGTGTGAGTCATCGGATCCAAGGACATCAGGTTGGAGAAGCCCTTAGAGAATCTATCCCTTCATTTTATGAACGATGAAACTGAGTCACGGGAAAGGAAGAACGTCACATAGCCAAGGTCACATAAACAGGTTTTCTGATTCCAAATCTGCAAGTTCATTCATTCAGCAAGGACATAAGCAGCCTCCGCTATGGGGCCAGCACTGAGCTAGGTCCTGGGGAAAATCCTGGACAACCGTAAGCAGATTAGGTCTCTCCTCTCATAGGGGCCTTGACTGCAGTGAGAGAGAGGCGTTGATGCTGTAATCACATGGTTATATAATACACATACAAAGAGTATCCCGTAAGTCAGCTGTGGACCTGCAAAACAGGAGGGACTTCTCAATTGGAAAGCCAAGGAAACCTTCCTGGAGGGCATCATCATGAGGCTGAGATATAAATCCTGGTGAGTTCGGTTAACTACATCTTTTCAGGGGTGGAAAGAGGAGAAGGAGGTTTTGGGCAGCGGGAACAGTGTGCAAGGATCCCGGGGCAAGAGGGAGCAGAGACTGGAGGGAAAAGGCAGCCAGGATGCCCAGAGAGCCACAGTCACACGCGCAGCCAGTGAGCAGTCCCCAGACCACCAAGGTCCAGGAAGCCATGGTGAGGTTTGGATCTTAAATTCCATAACAACAGGAAGACCCAGGAGGGTTTTAAGCAGGGCAATGACATGGTCCTATTTGAATTGTATGATGCCCCTCCCCCTCCAGGATTCACTCATGTTTCCACAGACATGTTAGAGATCAGGATTCCTGGGAATTTGATGCCACTCCAAGCCCAGCCTTGTAGGAGGCCGGTGCTCCAGAACCATGTGCTGATGCACCGCTCAGCAGCACAGTGCCGCCACCATGGGCCACCTCCTCCCTCTTGAAGCTCTGCCCTCGGTTTTTGGGCTGCTGCCGCCCTTTCGGGCTTCTCCTCTCATGCCTTCTGCCCGCCTGTAAGCACTTCTTGTCCCGCCCCCCACCCCCCGCCCCCCAATGCTGCTCAAATCATGTCTGTGGGCCATCTTGTTGCGGCCCCCAGGCGAGGTCTCTCCCCTCTGGGCAGAGCTTCAGCTCTGTGAGAGCTGGGCCACTGTCTTGTCGTGCTGCTGTGCCCCCAGAGCCTGGCCCCGTGCCTGGCACAGAGGAGGGGATGCTGCCGGAATGGTCTGATGAGACTGCAGACCGATGCTCAAGCTCAGGTCAAACCGACCTCCGGCAACCCATGCCTCACAGCGGTTACCTGGGAGGAGATAAGGAGCAATGAAGGGCACAAGGGAATTTTGTGGGGATTGGCTTTTTTCTCTCTCTCTCTCTGAGTGGTGAGGGCATATGCAGAAGTTCGTGTTGCTTCCTCAGGATTAGTGTTCTTTGCAATGTGTATGGTCTCGCCAAACAAAAGGAAATAAGAGTACCATTCCACTGTCTAACCAGTTCATGCATCCTCTTAGGAGCTCACCTCAGTATCTTTCAAGCCTTCTAAACCAGCTTCCTGCTGCCTAGGTGGTGTCACTACCAGACTCCAAATCACAGTTTCTAAGCCCCAGCACCATCTTGTCCACTGCCACCCCTTCCCATAGCCCTCCTCTCTCAGCTTTCCGAAACACCAAATACAAACAGTCCTCTGGTACGTCATTAAGATGGGCCCAAGGCTCTCCCCCACTGGCATTCCTCCTGATGTCCACATGACACGGCAAAAGAGAGATGATCCCGGTAGGCCTTTCCTTTTCTTTAAAAGCAGAGCATTGCCCCTGGCGTGCCACAGAAGGGGAAGGCAGAGAGTTACAAAGCAGAAAAATAGAGAGCGGTTGCCGCTGGCTTTGAGGATGGCGCTCGATGCACAAACCAGAGCGCCGTTTTAGGAACTGAGAGGAACTCCCAGTTGACAGCCAGCAAGGAAACAGGGATCAATCTCATTCCTGCAACGGCATGAAGTGCATTCTGTCAAAAGCAAGAGTGAGCATGGAGGTATCTAGATGAGAGCCCAGCCCAGCTGCCACCTTGATTTCAGCCTTGGAGGAATAAGCAGAGGGACCAGCCAAGCCTGGCCAGACTTCTGACCTGGAGGACTGAGAGATAACAAATGGGGCTTGCTTTAAGCCCCGGTGTCTGTGGCCAGTGGTTACAGCATCCCTAGAAAATGGATGCATATCTTCAATCCCATCTATTTTCCATGACATTCGCATCCATCCCTCCTGCCCATTCCTTTGGCCTCACCATAGTTCAGCACCCTCTGACCTCACTTCTGCCCAAGTGAAAGATTCACCTCAGGACCTCTCTCTCCAAACCTGTCTATCCTGCTCACTGCCACCTGATTAATTTTCTCAAGTCACAACCCTGACCACATCCCTCTCCTGATCAGAAAGCTTCCCTGGCAGGGTAGTTGATGATTATATTTCAGAGCCACAAGAAAGGGGTCGAAGCCCAGCTATACCTTCTAGTAGTAGGTGGCCCAGAATCAAGTTGTTCATCAAGAAATTGGGAGTTAATTATACCACCCTTATAGGGAAGTTGTAAGAATGTAATGAGATGTGCATGCAGGAAAACAGTGAGGTACAGCCTAGCGCTGGGAAGTGTCCTACTTGGTGGTGAATGGTGGCTATTGGTGTACCCCTGTCTGGATCCGGCAGGGGTGGGGGGTGCAGGTGGGGGGGGCACTTGCTTATGCTCTTCAACCTGGCCTGGCAGATCTTCCCCATAGGCTGCACTCATGCGCACACAACACACACACACACACACACACACACACACACACAGCCTTTTCTTTCACTCTCCTGTGAATTCTATCCTTTCCACTCCATCTCTACGATGACTCTGCTCAACTACCTATCTGTCACCTTCTACGTCCTACTGATTTCCTGAAGGCCCTATATGGGCCCACTCTGTAGCCAGCAGAAACTCCTAAAGGACCCAAGCAAGCCTGACCATATCACTTAAGTCCTTCCATGATCTCCATTGCTCTCAAGATAAAATCCACACATTTACACACAGCCAGAGAGACCTTAAAACCCAGCCCGATGGTGTCTCCAGCCCTGTTCTCCGCACTCATCCCACATATTTGCCAGGCTCTCTCCTGCCTCTAAGCCTTGCTTCCATCTTGCTGTTCCCTCTGCCTGGAACTCTTCCCTTCCCTCTCTGCCTGCTGAACTACCCTCTTCATCCTTCCAGTCTTTGTTTAATCCACTTGGGGGGCAGAAATCCTCCCGCAATGGTTCCCTAGCCCTCGTGACTAGGTCACATTTCTCTATTGGAGAGTTTCCGAGGGCCCAGATGGCTCCTTTACAAACCTCTGCCTGGGAGTAATATACCTCTTTGAATGTGGATTCAATTGTCCTAGCTCCATGAGAACAAGGGAACAAAGATCAGGAAAGGTGTGTGGCAGAGCTGTGTCCTTCCACCATGCTTAATCAATCTGCATATTGAGCAAGTAATTGGAGAAGCTGGGTTATCTGAAGAAGAATGCTGCATGGGGAAGGCTGATTAACAACCTGCGATCTGCAGACACACGATCTTGCTTGCTGAAAGTGAGGACTTGGAGCCTCTGGTATGGATTGCAACTCAATGTACAGAACACAAAATTCCTCACAACGGCACCAATGGGTAACTTCATGATAAGCGAATTCTATCTTGCTTGGATTCACAATCAAGGCTTGTGGAAGCAGCAGGCGAGAGCTCTAACAATGCATTGAACTGGGTAAATCTGCCACACAAGGCCTTTTTCAAGTGTTGGAAAGCAAGGTTGTTACTTTAAGAACTAAGGTATGCCTGACCCAAGCCATGGTATTATCCATCACCTCAAATGCCTGGGAAAGTTGGGCACTGAACAAGGAAGACCCAAGAAAAATCAATGCATTTGAAGTATGGTGTTGGCAAAGACTATTAGAAGTACCGTCGACTGCCCCAAGAACAAAGGGGTCTGTCTTGGAAGAAGTACAACCAGAATGCTCCTTGGAGGTAAGGTGGGTGAGACTCCGTTCCACTGACTTTGAACATGCTCTCAGGCGAGCTCAGGTGTGGCGGGTCAGTGACAAAGAGGAAGGCCCTCTGTGAGATGGGGGGACAGTGGCTGCAACACTGGGCTCAAACCTCAGAGCAAGGGCAAGGCTGGTGCAGACCAGGTGGTGTTTCATTCTGTTGTACTTGAGCCCCTATGAGCAGGAAGTGCCTGGAGGGCACCTAACAACAATGCTGAGCTCCTGGCGGGAGGGGCTGTCTGTTTCCATCAGCATAGGTTCAGGGCAGAGCACAGTGCCTGGCCTGGAATCTATGCTCCATAAATGCCTGTTAACTGAATGAACGAAATAAGTCCTAGGACTTCGATCAACTGAACCCTACCATTTTTCCCCACGGCCGTTTCTGGTCTCCATACCTTTGCGCACTTGCTCTCCTCCACCTGATATGCCCTCTGGCCAACCCTGTTTGTCGTCAACTCCAACCAGCTTCTGGGTTTCTCCCAAATCCTCTTGAGCCTGCAGTGGCTTCTCTCTCTGCCCCTGCCCCACCACCAAGAGCATTAAAAACAAAACAACAAAAACCCAACCAAACAAAGAAAAACCCTGGTTGTGATGAAATGAATGCAAATTCACGACGACTCCCTGTGTGGGGAGGACAACTGTGCGCCACAGGGTGCTCACTGGCTTGTTTCTCAGAATCAGGTTGCCAGGGATTTCTTCCTGGGCACTTCTGAGTGGACTCGAACCATTAACCTGTCTGGCATCAGTGAGCCTCTTAACCGTTCTGTGCCATTGGTATGTCTTCCGATGATAAAAAGGGGGCGTGCACGTTATAAAAATGCAGGGTAACACAGATCACATAGAAAACGTGTAAGAAAAACACACCACGGAAAACGACCACCGCTCAGAGACAATTGCTGCTTTTATTATAGAGTATTTCCGTCCATTTTCCCATGGGTAAATATGAACAACTTTGTAACCCCTCACCAAATCAGTGAGGTTCCCGTTGTTCTTCTTAGTTTATAGAAAATAAATAAAGATTCAGATGCGTGCCGTAGACTACTCAAAATCACAGAAAGATAAGGCCCAAGGCTGAGGCTCAAACCTCTCTGACCTGGAGGCCCTGACAGTCTGCAACCCAGCTGCTTGTCTTCCTACATTTCTGCCCTCTCTCCCTCAAACCCAAAGTCCAACCCCCCTTTTAGGAAGACCTCTGGCCCTGCAATTCTACTGCGAGGGCAGTTCCCTTGACATTTTTCTTATAGCAGCAGACAACTGGCGGCCACCTCAAAAACTTACCTATTGCCATTGATTGAGTCACCGGAAACTAATAGTGCACCCTCACCATGGAGCTCCATCGTCATTAAAAAGGACAGGAGAAGCTCCTTTGTGTATTCCTCTAGAATAAACTCTTAACTGCTTTGTTAAGTGGAAAAACAGGATGGAGAACCATGTGTATAATTTGCTATCATCAGGGAAGGTGGAGAACATTTCTATAGTGATACTCCCTCCCCCATAAAAAAAAGACGCAAATAGTTGTTCCTGGATAAAAGGATTCCGAAAATGAAAGTATAGAGTGCGTGGGACTTCATGTTCACTCTGTATCCTAGTGCAATAGTTACATTTTTACCACATGCAATCAATTTAATACGGAAAAGCACAAAAACTATAAAGTATCAAAGGTTCATGAGGGAGGGAGGGTAGGGGTGGGAAATGAGCTGATACTAAGGACTCAAGAAGAAAGAAAATGTTCTGAAAATGATGATGGCAACGTATGTACAAATGTGCTTGACACAATGGATGGATGGATGGATGGATGGATGGATGGATGGATGGATGGATGGATGGATGAATTGTGGTAAGAGCTGTAAGAGCCTCCAATAAAATAATTTTCTTAAGAGCAAAACAAAAGTTTCCAGCCTCTCGCTGAGCACATCTTCAGTCCTTGTTTAAGGGTATGTGTGTCCCCATGTGACCTGCTTCTAAGGCCTCACATGCATTGGTGGCTCTGTATTTCCCAGCTTTAGAGATGGAAGACCTTGTCTCCTTTAACAGTCTTACAGGATTCCTCAGTGCCCTGGCGTTCCAAGGACTTGCATGCTAGCCTTAGTTCAGCATTCGATAGCTCTGGAACCTTGGACAAGTCTTGGTCTCTCTGAAGGTAGATTCTCGCTCCCTATCAGCAGGTAGAGTTCTCAGGCCCCTATCTTCCTGCAGTCTGTCTCTTCTCTGTCTCTGTCTTGGTAATGCCCACCGATCCTTCAAGTCTCAGCTTCAATGTCACCTCCAAAGGAAGACCGCCCAGATCTCCAAGTCTACGTCCAGTCCCATTGCTATGAGCTCCCCTATCAGGCTTTGTTGGAATGGTCTGTTTGAAGTCTGCCTCCCTAGCTGGACTGAAAACTCGGTGAGGACAAGCACCACACCTGGCTCATCACACCTAGCACCATGCCGAGCACGAGGTAGGGGCTCAGTAAATGTCAGCTCTGACGTCTGCCTGGCCAGACTCCTTGTCGCACAGGGCCTGCCTCTTGGTGGTTATTAGCAGCCTCCCCTGGCCACTCAGGAACGAGGGTTGTCACCAAGAGCGCCAGCCCCTCCGTTCTCATTCTCACTTGGAGCCTCCAAGCCTGAGATCTTCTCCATCAGCACATCCACGAGGCTTTGTGAGCCCTAGTGGCTCCTCCTTCCCCATCTCTCCAGTCTCAAAAGCAAGTTCCTGCGGGTTCAACCCCAGGCTAGGCCTCTCTCTCAGGACAAGGCCTCACCCAGGCCAAGGCGAGACCTTAGTCCTGCTTCCTGCCCACAGCCCAGCCTGAGAACTCGGTGGCCTGGCCCAGCCCAGCTTGGAGGCCCGGCCCATCAATCGTGCTCCCAGGGGTACAAACCAATTTCTCTTGCTTTCCCTCGCCCGTCTCCCTGGCGGAGCCTGGAGGAGCCTTCAATCGCATTAATCCCAGCCTGGCGGCGGTGACGAAGACGGATTTCAGCACCAAACGATCCATTTGTATCTCTCGTGCACTCACTTGGTTTTTTTTCTTTTCTTTTTTTTTTTTTCTGCGCGGATGTTCAAAATATCATGAAAAAGGCGTTAGTCGGGGGCTGTGGCGCAGCGAAATAATAGAGTGATCCGGCAATGTGCTCCTGACCTTGCAGGACAGCTAATCCATCCGCACATCTATCTTAATTATTCCCGGTTACAAAAGAGAAACTCCACCATCCATTCATTCCGGGCTGGCAATTCCATTTTCCACCCCCACTCAGGCCCCATCCTTTCTCCACCATTCCCCTTCCCAGATAGGCTCATTCACCACCTCAGCTACTGCAGTCTCCCCAGGCAGCCCCGTTTGGCCAGGCCTGAGCCCCACCAGAGACTGGACCCCCCAGGAGCACCACCCTGACCCTAGCCTCCTGCTCCCTAAGACTACAGGCAAGGGATCTTGACCTGTATCCATGGGAGAAAGTCCAGTTACCAACAGGAGGACAGCTCAGCAGGGATGCACACACTCATCCCAGGGCTCTACACACACACACACACACACAGAGAGAGAGAGAGAGAGAGAGAGAAACCCTCACAAAAGCAACTATAGACTCCCAATCTATTCTAGACTTTGACCTTCAGAAACCCTGGCACCCCAATACTAGCACTCCCCACCCTGTATTAGGCCATCTTAAGGATTCTGCTCCTCTGGCACTATCACTAACCAATGGAAAGATGGGTGTTGGATGTCTGAGTCTGCCAGCCTCCCATTCCCAAAACCAAAGACCCCACCCACTGCATCCTCCCAGGCCAACTCATCAGTAGTCAATTCAACCTAGCATGGCAGTGCCAAAGGGACTGGCCCGGTATGGGCGAAGAGGAGGAAGTAGGGAAGGGCAAAGGTTTGAGTCGAAAACTGGCAAGGGAGAGCAAAAGAAAGAGGGAAGGGGGTGTGGTGAGAAGTGTGTCTGTTCCTGTAACATCACCCCAGCTAATTGCACCAGATTCACTTTGGGGATGCCTGTGCCAGTCTCTAAAGCCCTTTCTAATTCTACCCCTTAATGTATGATTTTCAGATCCCTCATCCTAATGATTTTAATGCCATCAGCAAAACTAGGCATGTAATTGTCTTGGCTCCATGCTTGCCATGTGGCTCCGGGGAGCCCCAGCTTCATGTCCCCTTGCCCTCTTTGCCACCAATCCTTTCCTCCCTCCTTTTCTCTCTCCCTTCAGGCTCAGTCAACCAGCCATCATGAGACTTCTTAAACTGAAAGGACAGCCCGTTCTGGGCCTCATGGAGGCCAAATCTGGCTCGGGGAAGGACCCAAGGGTGCGGTGGCTGGGGGTCAACCAGATTTGTGGCGTTAGAGAAGCAGAAGGGCTTCCTGGAAGAGGTCAGCGGGGCTGCCAGGGCCCTACCCTCCCAGAAGCCGCAGGCAGCCGGGGCTGGGCCTGTGGGGCAGTGTGCTGAGATAGGGCCATTTGTCCTGAGACAATGGCAGAGAAGGGGTCTCTGAGCGGCTGTTGAGAGCCAATTTGTAGTGGTGACGATGGAGGTTAGTCCAAAGGCTGGGAACAGCTGGAGCTCCGGGTGACTGATGGGTGGGCCCAGGAGAGGGGCTATTGGTCTGGCAGACACAAAGGCCCTCATGACTCAAGGGTGGGGCCCATCAGAATCATTAAGTGCTGAAGATGGGAGCCTGCCCACTTCAGATGGGACCAGGGGCTGGGGGGAGAGGTCAGGAGTCTGCCCCTCCCTCCCCCCTCCCGGGCAGCCCCTCCTCCACCCTCCATACTTACTCTGGGAACCTCACCCCCACCTCATTACCATTTTATTTGCATAGATGGCCCACTCTTTGACTTCCTGGTGCCTGGTTGGACTCCTTTTGGCGTCTGAGCTCCTCTCGGATTTGGTCTGGTCAGGTTTGGGGACCCTGGTGTTGCCGTAGGTTCAGCGTCGGGTTGCTAACTATAAGACAAGTAGTTCAAACCAGCCAACCATTGCGAAAGAAAGAGGAGGCTTTGTACTTCCTGGAAACACACAGAGCAGTTCTGCTCTGTCCTAGACTCACTCTGAGTCAGAATTGACCAAGTTCGTTTGTTTGTTTGGCTCTGAGGGTCAGTCTCCACGGGGGAGGGGGGGTCATCTTCCCCATCCCTTTGGGGGTCTAACGCTGCACCCTCAGTGTATTATCCATCCAAAGACTTCATCCACTTCTCCCCCCCACCCCCCTCGCCCCCGCTGCTCAGGACCACAAAGGGGCCTCCCTTTAAAGGGGCGTCCCTTTACTTCCAAAGAGGACAAATTGAGGCCGAGGGTGGTGACTCCTGATCCCCCCACCCCCCAAGTTTCCTTCCTTCCCTTGCAAGATGCCTCCTTCCCCAGGGACAGGGACAGTGAAAGTGGAGAAGCCCGCCCTCCCCAGGCCAGGACGCCCCTCCTGCGCTCGACAGGCGAGGGAAAAGCAGTGACCCGGCCAGGTGGTGATGATGCGACCGGCCGCGCTGGTCACTCTTGGCCGCTCCGCGCGCGCAGCTCGACCCCCCTCGCATGGGTCACGGCGCCGCCAAAACTCCCTGACACAGAAACGCCGCGGGGCCTGCGTGTGTCGGGAACAATCCTCCGCCTGATGGGAAGCGACAGCTCCGCTCCGCCTCCGCTCCCCGCCGGCTGCTCCGCAGCTCCTCCCTGCGCCAAGCCGGGTGGCCCCCGACTGGCGCCCCGCGGGCCCACCCGGAAGCCGCCCAAGCCTGCCCTGGCCCCCGTTGGGAGGGGCAGAGAGACCACCAGGAAGGGACGCACCCGGGAGGAGCTGGGTCCAGTGCTGGACCCAAAAGATAGGTGGGGTTGGGGCGCCCGGCCAGGCACGGGGACCACGGCCAAGGCCTAGGAGCCGCATGCGCGGTACGCATCGTGTTCCCTGGATAAAAAGAAAGAAAACTATCCACACGGAGAAGAGCCCTGCTTTTTTGTGTGAGGTGACCAGGGTCTTCCTCCTTTCCTTTGGCTTATCTCTACCTCCTGGTTTTCTTTGTCTTTTGGCTGGTTTGTTTACAATTAATTAATCGGTGTCTTCCCCCGCCTCCTTAGAAACAAAAAAGCCTCAACAAAGTTCACATGGAATCAAGGGATCAGTTATCAGGCATCAAAGAACAAAAAATCATATTATTGTGTGCTCACCTCCCTGATATGATCACTGAAGACAAATGGGTGCATAAGCAAATGTGG
>NW_022103968.1:28171289-28174018 GCF_000313985.2 Echinops telfairi | reverse complement strand
GGAGTGGGGAGGGAGGGGAAAAGGGAGGAGCTGATGCCAGGGGCTTCAGTGGAGAGCAAATGTTTTGAGAATGATGAGGGCAATGAATGTACAAATGTGCTTTACACAATTGATGTATGTATGGGCTGTGATGAGTTGTATGAGCCCCTAATAAAACGATTAACAAAATAAAAAAAATTAAAAAGCCAAGCCAAGCAGAGAGCCAGCACCTGCACAGGAGAGGAAGTCTAGTGCCCCTAAAGGTGTTGAAGAGGTGAAGGAGTGACTCCTCTCAGCATGTTCTCAAGCAGGGACACTACACATCTACATTGTACACTGTCATTGCCTCAGTCTCATCTAAAAGAAGGTCCCCTTCACCTCAGGTGACCTGGGGGGATCTTCAGCGCTTTCTCCTCTCACCTGGCCCCAACCTCCTCCTTGCTATGGGCCTCAAACAGCTGACTTTCTTCTGCCCAAGGCTCCTACCCCACTTCTTTTTTTTTTTTCTAAATTTTTAATCAATTTATTGGGGCTCATACAATTCATCACAATACATAGATCAATTGTGTAAAGCACATCTATGCATTTGCTGCCCTCATCATTCCCAAAATTCACTTTCCTCTTGGGTTCCCCAATCAACTCATTTTCCTTTTCCCCCCTCCCCCTCCCTTCCTCCTCCCCTCTCCCCCATGCACCCTTGATAATTTATAAATTATTATTGTAGCTTATATTACACTGCCCGGCATCTCCCTTCACCCACCCCTGGTTCTACCCCACTTCTTGATCTTGAGCTTCAAAGGAAATCTGAACTTGCCCCCATGTCTAGATTTGGTGGGAGGACCAGTGTGGAGGGAGCAAGGCCTGAGAGAGTAAAGGAGGGACCCAGTCCCATTGCCCCCCAAAGGAGGTGTATGTTGGCTCCCTGAGCTGCCCTGCTCAGCTCCACCACCAAGCCGCCTCCTGCTTCACTCCTAGCCCAATCCGACCCATCCCTTGCCACCTGCCTCTGCACCAGGCCCAGCTCCCTCAGGAAGCTTCCACTCCAGCTTAAGGCCTTGCTCCCCCAGGGCAGGGCCTCCAAGGCACTCCCTCGTGCATTCTCCTCAGGGGTGCGAATCCTGTGGGTTTCTACTAAACAGAGGTGGGTCACCTCTCCATCTTGCACCCCCCCAACCCTGACGCATGGCCTAGCAGTCCTTCCACAGCCCCTTTGAGGGGGTGCAGGTAAATGAGCAGAAGGAGGTTTGTGAATGCCTTTTTGTTGTTGAGGGTGTGAGTGAAGAGAGGTGGGAGCAGGCTAAAGGCCACCTTCTGTTTGCTTTGTGAAAGGACAGAGCTCTCCCTGCAGCCATCCTATGAGGCAAGTATTCATTATATAAAGGAACTAGGGCTCAGCGAAGTTCTAGTATTTCCCCGAGGTCACAAGGCTGTGGGTGGCAGAACTGGCCAGGCTGTCAGACTCAAAGGCCCAGAAGGCCCTCCATTGCTTCTGGCTCCTGCCTTGTGGTCCAGGGAGGTGTGGCTGTGGTGATGGCGGTGATCATGGTTTCTGAAACCACTGTTGCCTTCCCCACTCCCACCCTTACCCCACCCCCCAATTGCTTATCTGAGATGAGGATGCCTCTGGTCCCCTCTGCATAAGGTGCCTTAGGCCTCTCTCCTTCTCTTTCCAAACCCTTTCTTGGGCCCAATCCCTCCTTGGGCCTTCCTGGTGTCTCTGATCCTAGGATTACCATCTCCTCAGTGTCCTTTTGGCTTTGGACACCTTTCCAGGACCAAAGAAGCAGTGACTGCCATCTTGGTTCCACCTCATTCATCACAAGTCCTCTCTGCCCTCAGTTTCCCTTGGTGTGTGTGGTACAGCGGGGTTAGAGTAGGCGATCTCTGGAACCCCCTCCCACACCAACAACCTGTAGCTCTAGTCCCTGGTGAAGAAGGCAGAAATGAGCACCTGACTCAGCCCAGCCTGCACCACCCCCAAGACCCACAAGAAGGGTTCGGGCTCAAAGAGGCCTGGGAAATGCTGTGAATTAATTACCATCAGACCTCCGGCCGTTGTTCATCTCTGTAAACAAACATTTTAATATGCAGTAATTAATTACATCTGCCACACCGATCCTCCTCTCCACCATCCTTCTCCACCCTTTCTTCTCCTCACCCTCAACTAACCTCCTCCTCCCAGTTGAGACCTGAGAACCCAGGCGGGGGCCCTCCGTGCCCCCCCCCATTCTTCAGGGGTCGCCCCACCCCACCCCCTGCAGTCGGATGCAGGTGCTTGCATCTGCCATGCAACTCCATAGCTTTTTGTTCCTTCTTCAGCTTCTGGAACACACGTCTGTCTTTCTGACAGTCCTTTGTCTCTAGTTCCCTCTGCCTGGATTAACAGTTGGAAGCCAGAGACTCTCCCAGGGGTGAGATGTGCGATGGGGGTGTGGGAGGAAGCCAAGGGGCTGCCCCGGGGGGCCTGAACACAGCGTTTCAGCTGCTCAGAGGACCAAGACCAGGCTAAGTCCAAATCCAATAGAGACGCTGGTTCAGGAGGCCCCTCCCCACCGTCAGAGCTCCTGCCTCTGTTCTCCCTGACCCCAGGCTCTCCTCTTCACCCAGTTTCCGCCTCCGACTGGGTCTATCTGAAAACACCCAGAGGGGAGCACACCCACCCAGGAGAAGCCACCTGGTCCAGTCACAATGGCCAACCCCAATGGCCAGAAGTACTGTCATTGGACTCTCCTTCTGCGGCCCCCACCCGG
>NW_022103968.1:28168312-28170909 GCF_000313985.2 Echinops telfairi | reverse complement strand
CACCAGGCGTGGCGCCGGGAACAGAGCAGAATGAAATGCAGATGCAAACCGTGCTCGTAAGAGTTTCCTCTCTCTCCCCATCTGCCAAAGCCGAGATTTTAATCTTTAATCCATGAGCAATCAGCGAGCAGCGGCGAATGGCACATTACAGATGTTTTACTGTCGCGGGCGCTCGCAGCTTCCGCGCTCCGCACAGGCGCGCCGGGCGCCCGCCCCCTCGCCTCCCCCGGGTCCTGCTTCCTCGGCCCTCCTCAGGTCCCCGCTTAACGTCACCCTCCCCACCCGCAAGCCCCGGGCCCGCCGGAGGAGCGGGGAACGTGAACGGGAGCATTAACCCTTTCCCGGCGAAGGTCCTCCCAGGGAGGGCACTGTAAGGGCTGGCCGAGGGCCGGGGGTGTCACTCAGCATTGCTCTCTCGGGAGGATTCCTGGCCAGGTCCCCGTCCACTTTCAGGGCCGTGGGAAACACCGGGACCGAGACGTCGAGTGTCCCGCTGCCGAGCCCTCCCCTGCCCACCCGCTTCCCGGACCCCAGCGTCTGGGCCGCTCGCGGCTCTGGCGATTAGCGCTCCAGATGTTTGGCTGCGCTGTGGCTCCGTTTTCCAGATGTTGGGTACCTCTGTCTTCACGTGTGGGGCCGCCAACTCCACTCGAGTGGCCAGATCTGGTAGTCCCTAGGGAAATCTGGCGAGATCTTCAAGACCAGCGGCTACAATCTCCCCTCATTTAGGGAGTGGGTTCTGTCTCTTCTAAAATAAGAGCATGCATCCCGCCCTTTTTTTTTAATGATCATCTGCCCTTCTACCAGACCATAAGTTCCGCGAGGTCAAGGACTGTGTCATCATTGTGTCGAGACCAGGGCCTGACACATAGTAGGTGCTCAACAGATACTTGTTGGGGGGGGGGGTGAGGGTGGTTCGACTGTGGTCTCGGATCACTGTCAACTGCCACTATCATTGAAGACAGTCCAGGCACTCCGCAACCTATCACCACTCTCCCTCATCCCTCGGGGAACAGGGAACCAACAACCCATTTTTATTTTCTTCCCATCAGGACAGGTCTCTCCCATTAGGTAGAAGGGAATTCCAGAACACAAGTGTGTTGGTACTGACCCAGGGCTCACCGGGCCAGCTGCCTTTTTTCTCAAAGAACCAAACCCCCTGCCCTAGAGTCAATTTTGACTCATAGTGGCCCTATTGGTTTAGAGTAGAACTGCCCCCTTTGGTTTGCCAAGGCTGTAATTTTCTTTTTAAAAAAATCACTTTATTGCTGGCTCGTACAATTCTTATCACAATCCATCCATCCATCCATTGTGTCAAGCACATATATACACTTGTTGCCCTCATCATTCTCAAAATATTTGCCTTCTACTTTAGCCCTTAATATCGGCTGCTCATTTCCCACCCCCTCCCTCTCCACTCCCCCCTACCAAGGCTGTAATTCTTTATGGGAGTAGAAAGCCTCATCTTTCTCCTGGAGAGCTGCTGGAGGTTTCAAACCACCAACCTTGTGCTTAGCAGCCCAGTGTGCAATCCGATATACCAGCAGGGCTCTTCCACCCCCCCTCGAGGGCCCACTGATTTAGCCTTCATTTCCAAGCTTAGACAAATCCCTGCCTCCCAGCCTCCAAGTGGGCCCCTCCCCTTGCAAGTCCACAGACTGCATTGACCTCCTGGCACTCACACGTCCCACCCCTACCCCCAGTGTCTCCCAAAGTACCTCCAATCCCAGGCCAAGGGCCCCATTTTCCTAACTAGTGCCCATCACAGGCTCTCCATCCAAATGGATCAGGATATTCTGAGAAAGAATAAATAAATAAGGGGAGGATATAGAGAAAAGGGATAAAGAGATGGAAAACTGAAAAGCCAGAGAGGAAATCTAGGAAGACAGTTGCAAGAGACATAGGAGGCAGGATCGGAGGGGTCAAGAGAACCGAAGACACAAAGCAAGAAACCAGGCCTGTGGAGGCAGAGACCAGCAAAAACAGGGATAGAAGAGAGGGAGTGTGGAGTAGAATGAAAGATCCAAGATCCAGAGAGGTCACCAGGTCAGCCTCTCGGGAGTGCGGGCGACAGGGTGCGAGGTCCTCAAAGGCTGAGGGTCTGAGACCGCGTGCAGAACAGGTTCGAGCCAGGGGCCAGCCTAGCCTGAGGTCGCCTTCTCCAGGAGCCGCTGGGGCCTAGGCCACAGGGCCCGCAGGCGGCCCTGAGAGGCGGCAGCAGCGGTGGAGAGGGAAGCCGAGTGAGAGGCAGCAGAGCCGCGTGTGTGTTTTTATTATTATTATTTCTGATTAAAGAGGAATTCATCTCGTATCTGCCTCCTGCCAGGGGCCGAGGCGCCGCCATTGGGGTTAACGGTGCGGAAGAATACAAAAAAATTTCATTGAGGAGGATTATAAAAGTTACTAGCTGGAACATTAACAGAAGAGTAACTTGTAAAAAATGCAATATTACAATATTCACAAGGACGGCAGAGCGTGGTAAAGCTATAAAATTCAACATTAAAATCTTCCACAGCCTAGATAACCTAGTTAACAAACATGGTACTGGAACTACTTTTCTTTTGGAGCTGAGGGATACGAGCGAGGGGGGGAGTGGG
>NW_022103968.1:28154557-28168212 GCF_000313985.2 Echinops telfairi | reverse complement strand
GAGTGGGTGCGGGGCAGGAGGGGCGCGAGGGGCGGGGCCCCTGGGCCTCAGCCTCAGCCTCCTGCTCTGGAAAATGGGGACAATCCCATCTAATACGGAGGCCTGACTGCCTGAGGAAGCACTTCAAACCCTCCGATAGGGCTGTACACGTACATGGTTATTCCTTGTATTAAGGCACAGATCGCAGCACAACGTTCAGCGTGGAATTGTAGGATGGGGATGTAACACCCGTTGACCAAGGGCATGTTATCACAAGGGGCATGTTATCACAAGGGAACGGTCCCTGGAAAGGGGCATCATGCTTGGTCAAGTAGAGGGGCAGCGGAAAGGATGGATCGACACGGTGGCTGCAACACTGGGCTCAAACAAGAACAATTGTGAAGATGGTGCGGACCACCATCCTGGAAATGCCTCTGACACTTGTTTTCGGCTTTGTTTTCCCTTGACACTTGTGTCTCCCTCTTCAAAGGGCCCCAGAGAGTCCAAAATCATCCTCTCCTCTTAATGTCCGACGCACTTTTTATACATGGGGTCACCATGGGTGGCACAGACTGGACGGCACCTAACCACAGCATTTGTATTTGAGAGAAGAGCAGACCGTGACACGGAGGAGCCTAACGGTTGATGATTGGCGTTGGCACCTGCCCAGCAGTTCCCTGGAAGAAAGGCCTGGTTACCTGCATATGTAAACGTGACAGCCAAGAAAATCCTGTAGGATTTTTGACTTTGCCACAAGGAGTCACTCTGAGTTGGAATCCACTCAATGGCATTTGAATGTGTCCAGGATGGGGTGTGTGTATGTGTGTGCATTCGCGGAATGTGTGTGCAGACTCTGTGAATGTGTATAGTACCTGAGAGAATTTGTATGTAAGGCATGTCTATGTATGCACAGGATGTTTGTGGATAAGATGAATATCCAAAAAGCATATGTATTTGCTGAGTGTATGGGGTATTGTTTTACAGAACATGTACATAAGACAGTCACGGTGTTTATCTTTGTGCACGATGTGTTTTTAGAGAAGATACATGTTTGCCGGGTACATATATGTGCAAGGTGCATGTGACACAACACATGTATGCAGTTGCGAATTTAGGGTATTTGTGCTGTGTATATGTATAGTATAGAGAGTATATGTGCTGTGTGCATAAAGTATGTATTTATTTATAGGCTGGATATGGGATTGTATGCACAAAGGTTTGTGTGGTCACATATGTACCTGTATATGAACAGGGGTGATGTTTGTGAATGTGTGTGCCTAGCTTTCTTGTGTATAGTCATAGACAGTAGTGCATATGTGTACATAAAGCACATGGATGTTATGGGTATATATGTGTTTGTACCATCTGTATATGAAAAATGCACAATGTGTGTATGATATCTGTACATGGAGGGTGGGTGGGTATCTGTAGGTACAGCAAACATAAGCACTTATTTCTATCAGCCCCCATACCCCCCCCCCCAAAAAAATACTTGTAATATCATGTGGTGATTTAAAACACAAACTCTGGAGACAAGCTGCTTGGGGTTTAATTATGGGTCTGAAATGTGCTAAGTGTGTGACAGTGGGCAAAGGACTGAGCCTCTAGCTGCTTTA
This sequence comes from Echinops telfairi, assembly GCF_000313985.2. Classification (NCBI taxonomy): domain Eukaryota; kingdom Metazoa; phylum Chordata; class Mammalia; order Afrosoricida; family Tenrecidae; genus Echinops; species Echinops telfairi. Next base: position 28,166,617 of record NW_022103968.1, on the reverse strand, counting down.
GTTTCCCCTAACAAAAATATAGGGACAGAAATAGTCCTTCTTCTTAGGATTAGGTAAGTTCACATTTTTATGGTGGGCAGAATAATGACCGCCAGACATGTCCACATCTTAAGTCCCTGAACCTGTGAAAATGCTATTTTATATGGTAAAAGGGACTTTGAGGAGAAGACAATTTTGGATTATCTGGGTGGACCCAATGCAATGACAAGGTCCCTTTGAAGAGGGAGACACAGTGTTGAGTGAAAACAAAACAAACAAGTATTAGAGGAGGACGTGCCGGACGACAGCAACCAAGAGTGCAACCAAGGGGCCATGCGCCAAGAGCTGCAGGAAGCCTCCGGAAGGTGGAAAAGGTCAAGAAATGGATTCTTCCAAAGTCTCCAGAAAAAACACAGTCCTGCCAATTCCTTTTAGACACCTAAATGCCAGAACTATGGGATCTATTGGTATTGTTAAGCCAAAATATGTATATACACTTGTAACATGCTTAGAAGAGTGCCAGGCTCAGAGCAAGTGCCTTGTACGCTTCTCTTAAATACATTCCTAGGAGATGATGCCGGAGGCCCTATGGGAGACCTGGTCAGTCAGCCTTCAGAAACTACCGTCCCCATCAAAGACTGTTTCTGATTGCAATAGGCCCTTTGAGATTCTGGATCCCGTCAAGAGCCTGAGTTTTGCCCATATAAGGATGAAGGGACCGTGGCTTTTGCTTTTCCTTACTCATGAGGAGAGGTTGCGTCAAGGACGTGGGCTCTAGACCAGTGGCTGAGCTAATTGATTGGTGGTGGGTAGGCGGGGAACACGTCAAGAATCTTCGGACCTTCTGGTTCGCTTACTCACTGACTCAGACTTGGGAAGACAAAGTTGTTGTAGGTGAAGGGAAATCTATGTGGCGCCTTGAGGGTCAGTAGAGGGCACACATGTTCTTTTGAACACAGGGCTATTTCAGACTTTATTGTTATATCCAGCCCACACTCCTCCATAGATCTCATGCTATCAATGGAGGGAGTTTTTGTTTTTTTGAGTTTTGGGTTTTTTTTCATTCAGAGGCCAAACTTCTCTTGGCCTATTTTTCTAAATCCGTTCACTCCCCTTGGAGAAGTCACCACGAGGTAATGGAATGGTTTGAACTGCATCATGTTTTCAATTCTTACAACTATGCACGGGCCCGTGTGTGTGAGATGTGTGAGCCATGGTTCCTCATCCACAAACAGGGACGAGTTTAGCCTTTCCTGTTTCATTCTAGGTTGCTAAGAAAAGGGAAAGAAAACATGTTCTGCTATCATCTGGTACCCTTGATGCCTGGAGTCCTAAAGCCAAGCACTTGTATTGATGTGGAGCAAAGAGGTGGCTCAGTTACTGTTGGGCCTGGAGCAGTGCCAGGGTATTTCTCATGGAATCTGTTGTTCAAGGGCTTGGGGACCGTGTAGATGTGTTTGGACAAATGCAGTGTACCAAGGTTCACACTGGAGGGATCGGTGCACACTCCTGTCAGGTCCCTCGGCAGTGTGACAGGACATTCCTGGAAGGACAGGTACAAAAAGTAGGACCCTTAACAAACTCAAATTCGTGGCCATTGAGTCAATTCTGACACATACCCACCCTATCAGACAGAGCAGAACTCCCCTGTGGGTTTCCAAGGCTGTACTTCTTTATGGGAGCAGAAAGCTTTATCCTTCTCCTACAGAGCAGCTGGTAGGTTTGAACTGCTGACCTTTTGGTTAGCACGATGCCATCAGAACTGCTTACAGTAGGGTACAGAGCACTCAATAGACATGGAAATGGTGAAGCAACCTGGTGTCGGAGCAAGAATGACAGAATAAGAAGATAAGGAGCTCAGTTCCACCACTTCCTGGCCAATGTGACTGTGGGTGGTGTAATTGAACTCTCTGGCTCAGTCTCCTCATTTGTAAAATGGGTTCATAAAGATGACTACTTTCTTCCATTGATGGGTTGATGTGAGGATGGAATGTGACATAGAAAATATCCATAACACAGAAAGCAAGTGTTTTGAGAAAGATGATGGCAACAAATGTACAAATGTGCTTGACACGATGGATGGATGGATGGATGGATGGATGGATGGATGGATTAGGATAAGAGTTGTCCGAGTCCCCAATAAAATGATTTAAAAAGAAAGTAGGATGCACAGCCGAAAGAACAAGCCTGCCTTCGAAGAAGTGCAGCCAGAATGCTCCTTAGAAGCAGCTCACATACTTCAAACATGTTATAAAGAGAGCCTAATCCCTAGAAAACAGACATCATGCTTGGTAAAGTAGAAAGTCGGCATAAAAGAGAAAGAACTTCATGGAGATGGATTGGCACAGTGACTGCAACAATAGGCTCTCCTAAAACAATAGTGAAGATGGGAAAAAAGAAACTGTTCATCACAAGTTCTCAATCAACTTTGTGGTGCTGACGATGGTGATAGTCTTATGACCAGGATTCCATCCCTCTTCTGGGTGGAACAGGCAGGATGATGGTGGGACCTATAAGCCAGAGGAACCTGGGTTAAAACCCAAACTGGAGCATTCACCATGTATAAACTTGACAGCTCTAATGCACATGAGCTTCAGCTTCCTCATCCGTCAAATGGAGCCAATTGTGATTGCGTCTAAAGGACACTCCTGTGAAGATCAGAAATTATAAGCATGTGGCCCCAAAGCCATAGCTGGACTTCAGTAAGGTTGGTCTGACCTACCCTGTAAACAGACAAGTCGGGCAATTACTGTAACAGTCAAAATATACCATTGCCAATTGAGACCGGTTTAATTCATAGTGATTGGATAAGACAGACTCAAAATGACCTTGTAGGGATTCCACGGCTGTAACTCAGGGGTCCTCAAACTTTTAAAACAGGGGGCCAGTTCACTGTCCCTCAGACCATTGGCGGGCTGGGCTATAGTTTAAAAAACCTATGAACAAATTCCTATGCACACTGGACGAGTCGGCTGCTAAGCAGGACAGGCAGTGGCCACAAAAACGCCCAGCAGGCCGGATAAATGTCCTCAGTGGGCCGCATGTGGCCCGCAGGCCCTAGTTTGAGGACCCCTGCTGTAAATCTTCAGGGATGCAAACTGCCACATCTTTCTCTCAAGGGAGCAGGTGGTGGCTACGAACCACCAATCTTTGGGTTAACAGTCATGTACTCAACCAGTGTGCCAACAAGGTTCCTTTTACTAAAGGAATTATACTGGGCAAAAGTAAGTCTCCCCTTCCCTGAAGCAACCACTATTACTAGCTTCTCAAACAATTTTTCCAGCCTCTATCTGGACCTTAACCTAAATGGCACCTAATCCATTGCTCAATGCCTTACTTTTTCCATCTCATTTATCTTGGGGATCCTTCATATCTGTACCTGAAGATCCACTTTATTCTTCATAAGGGAGGCCTTCATTTCCATTGAATAGTTGTATTCCAAGTCTTCTAACCAGGAAACGAATAGTGCACATTTAGATTACTTTTAAGCTGCAAACCACACAGGGACTGTCTCTATACAGCCAACATCTGTCTACTCCCTCTCCTCCTTAAAAAAAAAAAGGTTTCCAGTGAATTTCAAATAGCAGTTAAGATTTCTGGCTGTTTAAAAATTTCAAACAACTTGGAATCACTGGCCCCCACTTCTGAATAACAACAGTTTCCAGGACCAAGCATCCATGTCCCTCAGAGGGAACCTGCCCGTTCCAGTCACCTCCGAAGCCCCCTTCCTATGGTCTTTCCAACCCAAAGTGCCCCTACAGACATCTGGTTTGTTAGCCCCTGATAAGACTTACAACATAGCACATGTAAATAGCATCTACTCCCCCCTACTCTCCCCCCCAAACTTACTGTCATTGAGTTGATTTTAAATGATGGCAACCCTATCTAGGATTTCCAAGACTAAATTTTTATGAGCACATACAGCTTCATCTTTCTCCCGTGAGGTGTTTGGTGGGTTTGAGCTGCTAATTTTGACTAGCAACCCAATATACATCCCACAGCACCACAATGAAAAACGAAAAACCAAAACTCATTCCCATCGAGTCCATTCCGACTCTCTGAGGTAATATGATCGTTTGTCAATTTGAGAGGATTAAGAGTGAAGGGGTGGAGTCTAACTGTCAATCAGGTCATAGTCTATGAGGCCTCTGTGTGGGCATGGCCTTCTCCTAGGATTCTGGGAACTCCTGTATTCCTTCTTGGAGAGGGGAGAAGCTCTCTCTCTCTCTCTGCTCACACCCTGGGAGACATAGCAGCTGACAAGACACATGGAACTATGCTAGTGCCCTGAACTGAACAAGCCATGTGGAGATCCCTGTCAGCACTGAGAGCCTTACAATGCCACTGGATCCACAAGACTTCCCACCCACTGGCCTGCAATCTTCCTGCATTGGGGCGTCATTGCATGTGTTTCATGAGTCTGAAGAGGACTTTTTAGATTGGTATTAGACATATAGGCTAATATTGGACTTATGGACTTGATCTGGACTAGGTTGGGATGTTTTCTCAATATTCAATTGCTCTTGTATATAAAATTCTTTCCTATACCTATACGAGTTTCCCTGGACTTGTTTCTCTAGCCTACCCAGACTAACACACTCTCAGCACCACCTGAATTTCTTAAATAGTGTCTTTCAAAAACCTCACTGCCATTGAGTCCACCAAACTCATAGCAACCCTAAAGGACAGGGTAGAGCTGCCCCTGTGGGCTTCCAAGACTGTTACTCTGTGGGGACATAGAAGGTCCCAGTTTTCTCCCATGGAGTGGCTGGTCATTTTAAAACGGATGCCCTTACAGTGAGCAGCCCAATTGCATAACCACCCTGCCACCAGGACTCCTCTTAAACAGTGTCCATTACTCAATACCTGCTATTATTATTCTTCCACGAAGAAGCACTGATGTGCACATTTTTCGAACAAGTCTGCTTTCGGGACACAGGTCCTTGTGTTCTTACATAGGCGGGGTAGTGGGGGAGTTGCATTCTTATAGCATATACAGAATGGGAGGTAGAGCAAGGTCAAGGTCATACTCACAGGCTTTCCAAGGCTCTGGAAGGAGGGGATATTCCTTCACAAACATCCTGCCCTCTAGGCCTGTACAGGCCAATACAGTAGCCATTGGTCACCCCTAGCCATTGAACTTCAAATGAAAGGACTGAAAATGCAATTCCTCAGGCGCACATTTTAATTGCTCCAATATCGCATGTGACAGGGAATCTTGCAACCCTGGAACAGCTCCATCCTCACAGAAAGTTCTACTGAACGCTGCGGCCCTGATTGTGCTCTAGACTCCAGATGGTAGGGCCTCTTATCCCTCACTGTGAGTGCCACGCCACACGCACAGCGGGTGCACAGGAGGCACTCAGTAATGTTCTCTCGGACTCATGACCGAGATGTGAAGGGATGACCCACCAATGGGCCACGGATGCCACAGCTTCTTGAGGGGAAAATGCGGACAGGCGAAGTCCCAGGGGATTGGAAACTGGCAACCTCCAGGGAAGCCCATGGAGTCACCCCCAGGCCAGAGGCCTAGAAAGGTAGTGGTGTTCTGAGACAGTCTTGCTGTCTCTTTGTAAGGTTCCCCCACTCCTTTGCTTCAGGAGCAAAGCCCCCAAGTGTCCCAGCATCTATGGGCCTGAGCTGAAGAGGCCTCATCAAGCCTGGGGGTGGGGGTGGGAGGGAGGTTGGTCAACACAAAGCAGAGCAAGTGGGGACCCTCCAGGAACTAGGGGAGGGGAGTAGGGTAGCTGAGATCTTGCTGGGTAGTACAGCCTTCCTCCCCCCCCCCCCCCCCCCCCCCCCCCCACACACACACCTGTAAGCCAAAAGCCACTCCAGGACCCTTGGTGCCTGGCCAAGAGAGAAGGAGAAAGGCTGAGAGGAGAGGGATGGAGAAGGGGCTGGGAGGGAAGGGAAGGGAGCCAAGAAGGGGTGGAGAGAGGGGAGAGGGAGATGAGGAGGCAGGAGATGAGGATCTGGATGGGAGGGCTGTGTGAGTCACACCCCTGTGTTTGGAATCTGTGTGTCTTCCTGCACCTCTGTGTGTCTGGAGGCTGTGCGTGTCGTTTGTGAGAATGGTGTGTGTGTGTGTGTGTGTGTGTGTGTGTGTGTGTGTGTCTTAAGGGCCTGTGTGTATTGAAGACTCTGTATGTGCTGAGGGACTAGGAAGGTCTCAGGGACTGTGGGCACCTTGGGGCTTTGTGTGCGTGTGTCTGGTGGTGTGAAGGAGGTAAGGGGCGTGCATTGTGCTTGTTGCTGTTCGTATTGTCAGTTCCGTGAGCTGTGTGTTGCAGTGAGGAGCCGCACTTTGTAAGAGGCATGAGCATGTCTCCTGTAAGGGTCCTGGTTCAGTTCCTCAGACTCCTGGGTCCAAGCTGACCTGTGGAACCAATTCTGGGAGCCCCACTGTGGAACAGCCTCTTGTCCGTCCCTGCACCACCCCCACCACCCCCCCCACACACACGCCCGCCCCCCACTGAGACAAGGCTCAAGCTGTTCTGTCTGGAATATCTTTCTGCTTCTGAGAGGCAGTTAGCAGACGCTGGAGACCCAAAGACAGGCAGAGAGGGAGACAGACAGGAAGGAGGGAAGGAGGGAAAACCCCACCAGGCCCGGAGGAGAAGACGGAGAGAAGCTGAGAAAGGGGGAGAGAGGCTCTAAGGAGGAGGGAGGTGGAATTGAGACCGTGGATCCAACGCGGAGAGCTGAGGGTGCGGCGGCGATGGAAGATAGAGGAAGAGAGATTGATGGGGGTGGAGAGACCGGGAGGGTGTGGGGGCGAAACAGCCGAGACAGTGGATCAAAGGCCAGAGACTGGGCTCCCGTTGGAGGAGGGAGGGGAGAACTCCGGGAGGAAGGGCTGGGGGGGTGGGGGGTGAGGCGGGGAGGGGGAATTGCCGGGCGGGCGCTCGGGCGCTCTGAGCCGCGCGGCTCCCTGGGGAGATGGCAGACACTTTGCGGAGATGTTACTCCGGAGTTGGAGACGATGATAAATATGATAATTTGTATAAAATCTGAATGGGTCTTGTTTTCGGGGAGAATGCCTCGGATGATGAATGGGCCTGGCTCTCAGAGAGATGGCTGATAAAAAGTGTATTGGATTGTTGAGAGCGATTTTAATCCTCATTCCGTGTACCTGCAGACGCCCCGCCCGGCTATCACTGCCGCCTGCCCACGGGCGCGGGCGGCCAGCGGCCCGGCGGACCTCGGCGGCTCCGGCAGCTCCGGCTATGACTCTAATTACAGAGTTATTAATTTTAAGAGGAGGGTGAGCTGGGGGTTTATGATTATTAATCGAGCGCGGGTGCTCCGCGGGCGGGCGGATGGGCCACTGCGAGCGTCGCTCAGAGCGCGAAGGATACCTAGCAAGCTGGGCGGGCTGCGTGGAGGAGGTGACTGCCCGTTCCGTCCGCTCTCTGCTCGCCGCTGGCACCTCTCCTGAGGCAGGTCGGGTCGGCCCAGAAGGTGCCAAATCCCCCAAGCCAGGAGCAGCTTCAGCCTCTGGCCCCAGGCGCCACTCCACTGAGCTCCAAGGGGCCCCTTGAGAACCCCGTCTCCCTGGGTGGTGCCCAAAGGGAAGGGCTGGGCTGTTAGCCCCAAATGTTGGCGGTTTGGATAAACCCAGAGATACCTCAGAAGCAAGGCCTGGCGATCTAGGTCGCAGCCATTGAAAATGCAATGGAGCCCAGTTCTACTCTGAAACACTCAGGGAGCCCAGGAATCAGAATGGACGGGAGAAACCAGTTTAACATTTTTTAGTGGGTACCAGGCACCGAGCTGGCACTTCAATGCTTCTATTTCTTCACCCAGGAGGCATGTACTCTCTCCCTTCGCAGGAGAAGAAACTAAGACACAGAAGTTCCCTGCTCTTGGGAGGAGATTTACTTTAAGGATGCCCAAGCAGCGACTCCCTTGTACTCACACTTTTCTTTAAAGTGAGCAGAGGGTGGGGGGCACCCTAATCTCTAATCTGCCCCCATCTCAGTTTTTCATTTTTTAGACCAGTCTTCTTCATGCCTCTCCCTTCTCCCCTCCTCCCCACCTATGATTTGGTGGGTGGGCTTCCTGAAATGTATCCATCTTAGAGGAAGCTTTTCAAGCTGGGCTGCAAACTAAGAAGACAGGTCCCCTTTGGAAGGAGTCTATTCATGATTCTGTTCACTTTAGGAATATTAGCTGTTGGTCCACAGTGAAGATAATGAAGAATTTAAAGTTTTTTGGAAAAAGCCATTCTGTCTATTTGGTGGGAGACTGGTTAAATTCCAGTCAAAACTGCAACCCTAAAACATAGACTTAGGTGCATATTACACACACACACACACACACACACACACATACACTCATTCCTGCCTCATTCTACATAGCGGTTGAAAGAAGGCAAAAACCATCTCTTCAGATGGTTATTCTAGAACTTCTTTAATTTCTGTCTTTTGTTAAGAGCAACTTCTCAAAGGGAGGGAAGGGGGTTGGGGGGCACCTCTATGCCCTAGACAAGGGGGAGACTGATGGCTGCTCTCTAGGCCAGCTGGGGAGAGGGCACTGCCCTGACCACATAGGAAGGTCCATTCTGAGGATGAGACTTCCAGACCCGCTATGTGGACAGTGAGTGGGAAGCCAGCTGAGAGAATGGGCTCAGAAGAGTGCCCTTGCTTCCCAGTTTCCCAGGAACCTTGGTCAGGCCCTTGGGGGCTCAGCCTGGGCAGCCCAGGTCAGGCTTGCCCATGAGCCAACAGAATCTATCCAGGCCTGGAAGCTGGATGAACGTGGAAGCACTGTGAAGAGGAACATGACTGACTAGAAGAATCAGTCTCCCCACACAGCAAACAGCTCTTGGGTGAGGACTGGGTGGCCCTGCGGCCTCACTGGTCACCATACTGGCTAGCTGAGGAGATTCAGGAGGCTTGGGTAGCGAAGAGAGAAGAGCCTGGAAGTGAGCAAAGGGGGCCGGCTTGAGGATCTGGAATGGAGAGTGGAGGAGCGTTCCTGGGTCTTGCCAAATTGCCACCCTTAAGGAGTTCTCTGGACCCATGCAACCCTGCACTCCGGCCAGATGTCTTCTTCCCTTTCTGGCTTCTTTTGGACACCGGGAAGATCTAGTATAGTGGTTCTCAACCTTTCTCATGCCGCGAGCCACCCTTTAATAGAGTTTCTCATGTGGTGGTGACCCCCGACCATAAAATTATTTTCATTGTGACTTCATCACTGTCATTTTGCTACTGTTATGAATCGGGAGACCCCTGCGAAAGGGTCGTTTGACCCCCCAAAGGGGTCGAAACCCACAGGTTGAGAATCGCTGCTCTAGTATAATATAGGGTTAGGAGTGGAGGCCATGTCTAGGTACAGATCCTCCCTCTAACATCTATTTACCATGGGACTGTGAACATGCTACTAACATGGCTGTCTTTTCATCTGTAAAACAGGATACATGAGGGTTAAAGGAATTCATGTATCCAAAGCATTTAGAATAGTGGCTGGCATACAATAGGCCCTCAGACATCTTAGCTGGTTTTGCCTTGTGACTAACCTTGCTGGCTGATGGCTATGGGGAACTGGCCTTTCCTTTGGGATGAGAACATCTTATGCTACTCTTTCACACCTCCTGACACCCTGTGCCTGCCACAAAGACTGTGCTTAATCAATGCAAGCAGAAGTTCTGGGCAGGGTGAGGGGTAGGGCTGACACGAACCGAACCAATGTAGTCAAGCACCTTCCATCTGCCAGTGATGTATTAACTTCTTTAACTCACTCAACAATTCCACAAGGGAGACATCCTTGTTCCTTTTCTTCCAGATGTGGTCATTTCACCCAAAGCCAACCTCATTGCCCCTGAGTCCATTCTGACTCAGAGCGACTGACCCGGGAGGACAGAGTAAAGCTGCTCCTGTGGGTTTCTGAGGCTGCACATCTTCCTGAGAGCAGACGGCCTCATCTTACTCTCTCGAGCAGCTGGTGGGTTTGAGCTGCCGATCGATCCTGCTGTTACCAGCCCAACATGTAACCCACTAAGCCAGTAGGGCTCCTCAGGACACTGAGGCCCAGGGAGTCCCAGGAATTTGCCCAAGATCATACAGCTAGTATACAGCTAATTTATATCTGAATGAAGAGGTGGGTTCTCTCTCTGGACTACCTGACTCCAAGCTTTGCATTCTTGGGTGCTGTTTTGTTGCCTTGGGATGGGTGAGAAATGATTCTCTTGTGCGGGGTGCGCTGTTCTGTGAGGCTGCCCAGATGGGCAAGGTGGAGAAACCTAGTATGTGAGTTTCCACTCCTGCAATCATGACCTCAGGTCCTTTGCAAAGGGGGAGGGGTAGAGGAGAAGGGTCAGAGTTGAGACTTAAAGCTACTCAGACACCTAGATGTTCCTTCTTACCTCACCCCCAACCAAGTAAGTCCTCGCCAAGCTGCCTCACCTCTCACATCCACCCACCCCTTCCTCTCTAGCCTCTGGACCGTTCCTTTTTTCTTTTTTTTTTTTCCTTTTGAGACTTCCTATCTTTTCTGGCTGATACCACTTTTCCAATTTAGGCTACCCTCTCTACCCCCAGCCGTTCATGTCCAGAGTGTCCTGTCTCTCCAAATGAGATGTTTTCCTACCTCTGCTAAACACCCCTCAAAGACAACCCAGTGGCCTGAGGAGAAAAGTAAATCCCCTTAGGGTAGGCACTCCTCCATCTGGGCTCTCCTATCTTCCGCCTTTTCCCCCTCCCCTCACCCGTGACCTCACAGAATCCTCTGCAGGCCCCCAACCAGACAGGCTGTTTCCCTCCTCCAGGCCTTTGCTCTTGCTACTCCTCCCTGCCACCTGGGCACTCTTCCAACCTCTGCTGCGCCACCCCCACCCCCCATCCCTGCATTCAGTGCAGGGACATCTAGTCATCTTGCAAGACCCTCTCCCCTTGGAGAAGCCTCACCTAACATCTCCAGCCATCCTCTGTATGCCAGTCACCCTTCCAGCCCATATCTTGCCACTCTCAGGCGTTTGTTTCTTTGGTTTGTAGTTCACTGTCTTTGCCACCAAGCCTTCCTCTCTAGAGCCCCAGACTCAAGCAAAGCAGAGCAGATGCAGGCTGGCGGCCTGACTGACAGCAGTAAGTCTCAGGGCTCCTCTGCTTCCTTACTTGCCCCAGCACGGAGGATGCTGGTCTAGTAACAGTTGCATTCTGTGTCAGTGCAGACACAGGACTATCCACTTCCTGGAGGCTTCTCGCAGCATCCCAGTCCACCTCTGTGCCCCAGTGAGCAGGACCGGGCTGCTGGGGTCCTGGGAGAGGAAAACACCCACCGGGACGGGATGGGAAGGGGTTGCACTTCCAACCCGGAAGTCCCCAAGGTTGGGAAATCTCCAGGCGCTTGTCTCTTGCAGAGGCCTGGCGGCCAGGAAGCCTTCCTCTCCTCAGCCTGTGTCCCACGCATAGGCCTCCAGAGACCCTGTGGAGGTCTTAATCTCTGGGCCCCACAGCTCTTGCGGCGCCGGTCACAGGGGACACTCCCGGCAGGGGACACGCGCCCCGGGTTTTCTTGCCCACTCATGGCCCTCCCGGCCCTCAACTCCCACTTTGGTTTCTCCGCCACTCCTGCATCCAGCCCCTTGCTTTTCTTTCCTGGCGGAGTTCCCACCCTCTGGCCTGGGCAGCCGCGGCCTCCGGCAGGGTCTGGGTGGCCTCGGGGAAGGCGGCTCAGGAAACGCGCCCTCGTCTGGCGCGGGGCCGCGCTGCTCGCCGAGTCACCTTTCCCTCCGCGGCCTGGGCTCCGCGCGTGGGCTCGGGGGCACTGGGGGTCGCAAGGAGGAGGTTCTCTGGAGAGTCGGGGTTCTGAGCTGCGGGGGGCAGGGGTCTGAGCAAAGAGGCCCCAGCCCCACTTTCCCCGCCCCAGGTGCGCCACTGCCACCCCAGACTGAATCAGGGACCTTTTAATGTCGGGTCCCCTCCCTGGCCTGGCACCCAGGTACCCAGGTACCCAGGATGACACACCGCACCCTTCCAGGGGCAGGTGCGCCTGCAGGCTCCGTGCGCCCCAACTCCAACTTGGAGGCCAGCCCTGCGGGTGCCCCTCCGAGCCGGCTGCGCTCTCTGCGGCGGGGGG
>NW_022103968.1:28141012-28154457 GCF_000313985.2 Echinops telfairi | reverse complement strand
GGGGGTCGCGGGGTCCCTGCCTCGCCGGGCAGCGGGGGTCGTTCTGTAGATCAACAGAATCATTTGCCCCTTTGGTGTCCCTTTCCTTTATTCTATTGTCCCTTCCTTCTTAACCTCTTCTCTGTTTTTCTCCTTTTCCAACTTCTCCCACCCTCCCACCCCGCGTCTCATTTTCCCTTTCCTTTTCGTTCGCTTGTCTTTCTCGCTGGTTCCTACCTCCCTTCTGCCCGTTCTCTGCTTCCCCTCGGCCAGCCCCTCTCTTTTTCGGGGCTCCCTCCCCGAGCCGCCCGAGTCCAGGGCTGGGGGGACGCCTAGTCTCGCTGAATCACTAGGTTGCTCTCCGGGCGGCCGGGCTCGGGCGGGGCTCCCCGCCGCCTCCGCCGCGGTGATGAATTCGCCTCCCTCGGCGGAATCAGGTGCCGAACTGCGCCCCCGAATCAGGCAGGGCCTCCCGATTTCTCCCTGGCGGGTTTTGGGGAAATAACTGGTGCTCCTGGCGGGCCGGGGCGTGGGGTGGGGTGGGGTGCGTCCCGGGGGCCGATGAGGCGGCAGAGCCCCGCGGAGGGGCGAGGCCGGGACTGGGCCCTCCCAGGCCGCCACCCCGCGCCTCGCGGCCGGGCGCTGGCCTTTCCCTGGGAACTTTCCCGGCGGAGTTAACTATTAACCGCTGGCAAGAGGCAATTTTCTCCGGAATTCCAGCGATTTCCTTTTCGCCGTGGAGGCAGATTACCATGCAAATGGTGAGATGCTGGGCGGGTGTCTGCCCGCCCGCAGCCAGGATGCCCCAGCCGCTCCTAAGAGTGTCGTCCGCGATGGCGGAAAACTACAGCCACCCCCCCACCCCCCCGGGCCAGCGCACCAAGCCGTGACCTAGCTAGCGCCCGGCCGCCGCCCCGAGTGGCGGTGGAAAAAGCCCAGCGCCCAGGGTGGGAGGGGACAGTTTGGCCTGGGCAGACCCCGCGGGACCTGACTCCCCGCCCCGGCCACCGCCGGCCAGGAGCCCGCGGCCAGCACAGCCTGGTCCCTGCTCTCAGAACCCCGCGTGCGGGGACGCGCAGTCTCGGAGGGAGGCAGCAGCCCCTCGAGGTTCCTCTCCCTTCGCCCTCCGGGGTACCCCGGCACACGCCCCGCTCTTTTCTTCCCGCTGCCAACTTAGTCTAACTTGAGCCACTGGGCGCAAACCTCTCTCCCTTTCCACGATCCCTCCCTTTCGGGATTGTACCCTCTTCCTGGAGCAGCGGGGAGGGACTCCTGGTCCCCTGACTTGGGAGAGGCGGCGACGCTAACCGCTGGCCGCCCCGCCATGCCGATGAGGTCGACGATGCTCGCAGTGGTGAGACTGGACCAGGCCTTCTTCCCGCCCTCCACCGCCCCCCCCCCGGGGGTTTGTACTGTCACGTCGGGGGGCCAGCGGGGCTGGGGGACCGGGTACAGGGCGACCAGCTTCTGAACCGAGCTGCCTCGCCGCCCCTTCAGTCTCTCTAGTTCACCGCCCCACTCCCCGCACTGCTATCTACCTGGGGTAGCTCTCTTCCCGCCCGCCTCGCCTTGCCTTCTGTGCCACTGGAGTGGCTACCTCAGTCTCTCTGTCTCTTGTCTCTCTTGTTTGTTTCGACGCGCGGACACTGATTGCGCCTTATGAAGTTCTAACTGGTTTTGTGTCAGGAAGATCTTTCTCGCTGCTACCCAGCCTGGCGTGACGGATTAAACATCAACTAGTTAAATAAAAATTAATATCAACTGCCTCCTAACTTCTAATGTCATGTTGTTTATAACTAATGAACTGATTAGGGGATAAACACATCATGGAGACATTCAGCTCTCCTGCCTCAGCTCCACCGCCACCCAGAGCCCACTCCCGCCCGCCCTCACCTCCAGGCTGCCAGCCCCGCTGCCAGAGGTGGACTTGGGGGTGAGTCGGGTGGGTGCCTCTTAGCGGCCTGGCCTTGCTCCTCTACCAGTCCTAGTATCTCTCCCCCTCTTTCTTCCCCGTGGATTTCCTTCCCTCTTTTTCTCTGTAAATTTCCTTTCTCGGCCTCTTCTCTTTCCTCCTCTGTTATCTGTCCTTTGACACCCCCCACACACACACACACCTCTACCACTCTGGGCCCCCAGACCCACCTCTGGTTCACTCCTTTCCTATTCTCTCTGTTCCAGTCTCTGCTCTCTCATCCCCCACATTCTTCCCTGATCTGATGTAAGAAGGCTGCCTCGCTGGGGGCTGTGATTTCTCCTGCAGCAGCATCCTAGGGAAGGCAGACCAGTACCCCCTGCACACCCCAGCTATTTAGGGGAAAGGGAGGCAGTGAGAATAAAGACTTCTGGGTTCTCTGTTTCTGCTTCGTTTGATCTGGAAGGGGAGTAAGGAAATAAAACAGCGTTTCACAAGTTCCTCTGCTTCCCCAGCATTTAATACAGGTTCAAACGCTAAGTTTAACGCTCAGGGACAGACATGTGCTCTGGTGTCTTTCTTTCCAGGGCTGGGGATCCCTGGGCCCCATGCCCAGCCTCTCTCCCACCAGCCCCAGCCTGACCCAAGCAGCCTCTTGCGGGGCCCTCTCCCTAAAGATACTTAAACCAAATCACAATTGTCATCATGACAACAATAAAGCAGGAAAGTGGATAATCACAGATCCAGCCCTGGTGATTTTTTCCCCCCTAAGAAGCCACAACATTTAAACTTGGTTTGCCCTGGACCGCAGGGTCTGACAAGACAATAACAACAGAAAAAGCTTTTAAAACCAATTTAGCACACGTGAAAATGTAATTCTAATGAAGAATCAATAGGCTGGCGGATCATTTTTCCTGGGACTCCTTGGAGAACCTGAGAGAGACTTTCAATCAATGGGGCCGGCAATGAGCAAAAGGGCCTAAGAGACAGTGCAGGACAGAGAGTGAGGGCCAGGGAAACAAAGAGAGCAGGCCTGAGGGAGGAAACTGAGGCTCAGAGTTGGGACCTTTGCCTCTGTTTCCAGAGTCCCCAAGGCTCCAAGAATATCAGAGCTAAAGGGCCAAGGCTGCTCTATTCTCCTCATGACACCTCTGGTGTGACACAGGCTGCTTAGCACAATGACCTGGGCTGCCTTCCCCTGGGCCTAGGCCCCAGCGCTGGCACTGCCCCAACCTGAAACCCTGTGTCCAGGTAACTGTGTCCAACTGGCTTAGGAGCATGCAGGGAACACTGAGCCTGGTGTGCTCCTATCCCATGAAAAATCGCTGGAGTGGGTGCCTCTCTTTGTACGTATGCCTGTCGGGTGTCAGTTTGAATCTGATAAGACAGTAGCCAGAGCAACTAAGATGTGTGTGGGTGGTGGCATGTCACACTTTATATAAAGCATATGGACACACACTATCTCTTGCCATGCCAAGGAGGTTATCATGGTGTAGAGAAGAGGAAACCAAGAAACAAGTACTGTGACTCAGCAGGTCACAGTGTGTGTGTGAGAGAGGGAGAGAAAGAGAGAGAGAGAGAGAGAGAGAGAGAGAGAGAGAGAGAGAGAGAGAGAGATTGGATATGGTTCTAAGTCTGACAGTGAAAGGCTATCTATATGTGTGACCATCTCACTTGTCATGAAGTGACTATCCTGGTAAGGTGTGACTTTGGTGTGACACAATACCCTGCCACTTTGCCTATGAAAATACTGCAGTGTGCATAGCAAAGAGAAAAATGTTGAGTTGTTTATGTATTGCTCTTCTGGGATTGGAAAATCCCCATTTGATGGGGGTGGCAGGAAGAAGAAGAAAAGAAACACAGTCAAGATCTGATGCTTTACAACTCCCGTATTTTTAAGATGCTAGTTTGGCTGTTAGTTTTCCGGAAGGACAGGAATTCATGATTTTTGTAGGAAGATTTAAAAGCCTGAACTTGGGAAACCATGAGAGAGGTTTCCCCCCTGAGCTCTTGGGTCCTTCCCTCCGACTTCTTGTCCTTGGTTGAAGAATCTTTCTCCGGGAAGTTTACCTTCAGTGGCTGGGAATCCTAGTGGACAACTTTCATCCCTGACCAAAGCTGGCCTGTAGCTGGGACCAACCCCCTACCCAGGCCCTTAATGCCTTTCAGCTTGGGACTTGGGATTTAAGCATTCTGAGGCTTGGGGGGAGGCGGGGTTTACAGAGGGTCTTCCTGGATTGGCCTCCCATTGTGACTCCTGGTGGAGGAGTGGGCTGTTTCCTGGAGTGGGAGGTCCAGAGCCTGTGGGTAGGTATAGAAAGTGGGGCCAGTGAGGGAGAGGGGTGGCTTGTGGGTTTGGGGGCAATAGTTCTTCCTCATGAGGTGGGTTTGTGAAAAGAAGGAGAGAAGTGGGTGGGGTGTCCAATCCAGATTGGAAGGGCAAGTCGCCAAGGGGCAAAGCCAAGTGGATCTTTGCTGACATCCGGGGATGAGAGCAAGCATCTGGGTGTGAGTCTGAAGGTTCAAGAAACTTTAGGCCAAGGGGCCAGAAATGTTGGGGGGGCACCAGGGAGTGACTCCAGAGTGTGATGGGAAATTTAGAAGGGTTGCCCCTCACTCACGTGCACTCACCATTTTAGGAAATAGGTGGAACTTTCCCCAGTTATTCCGAGGTAGTTTGGGGGTTCTGTTTTGTTTTGAAGGAGAGCTTGTTTGGGATTGAGGGTCCGGTTCCATCCCATTGGTGGTAGAAAGTTCCTTTGGAGCCACTGCGTGGTCTGACCAAGGGCTTTTAAGGAACTCAGGCCGAGATGCTCCAGTTTGTAGCCGTTCAGGGACCCGATGGTCCAGAAAGTAGGATGGGAGGGGTGGTTGCTAACAGTCCGGAGGAAAGGGACTGAGCACCAAGCTGAGGCGTGCAAGAGTCAGACTGAGGGTGCCCCAGCCTGCGAGGCCGGCTCACTGCAGGGAGGGTGCAGAGAAGAGGAGGGGCGGGGTGGGAGGGTGTGCCAGCGTCTAGACTGGGGATTCGGTCTGTGGGTGCCTCTGGCGCGCTCTCGGTTGGCCTGGGGCTGGCTCGGGCCGCGGGGCGAGTGCGCGCGGGGCGGAGAGCCCGGCGTGGCTGCTCCTCGTGGGCCTGTGCCTCGGCGTGGCGTGTCAGGGTGTGTGAGCGCAGACGCGGGCGCGGGCGCGAGCACAGCGCACTCCCCAGGCGGCGGGCAGCCAGGGTTATCTGAGCCGCTTGGTCTTGGGTGGCTGCTCCCAGATCTCCGGGCGGCGGCGGCGAAAGCCAGACGCACTGTCGGGCCGCTGAGGAGCCGGGCAGCCAGACCCAGGTCCGGGGTGGCGGCGGCAGGGAGCAGAGCATGGAACAGCGTGCGGACCGGGCCGGTGAGAGTGGGGAGCGACCCGTCAGCGTTACAGGCAAAGGGGCGTCTGAGAGGGAGGGGCGGGAAGACGGAGGGCGGACCTCACCCCGCCTTTTTGGGTTTGCGACCGGAGCTGCCTCTGCCTGCCCTCGCCACCTCTTCTAAACCTTCCATCCAAACTTTCTACCGAGAAAACGGGACTTTTCCAACTTGGCTTTGCTTTTCCTTTCTGTTGAGCGTGTGTACGACTTTCTCCACGTCTCGCGGCCTGTAAATATTTTTGCGAAACTTCCTCCAAGTTGGAAACACTAGGGAGGCTTTCATTTCTAGTGAGATGTGTGTGCGCGCGCGCGCGGGTGCGTGCGCAATAGTGGTTCGGGAAAACACCTGTGTGCAGAGTGTGTGCAGCATCTGATACATTTGAATATGAATCGAGGGGTGAGCATTGAGGTGGGAGAAGGCTCAGCTGGGGAAATCCCTACCTCTCTGGGGGTGGGTCTAGGGGGAGATGTAGCAGTCCCCTGGAGAGCCTGTGGGGAAGGTACTCAGAGTCGGATTCCCCCAAAAGTTAAGGGGGTAAAAGGCTGCTTCCTTTCTTCCTTCCTCTTCCACTTCCCCAAGCTTGCCAACTTGGCTGGACTGGGGCCTTGGTGTGGTCCAGGGGTGGAAAGCCAGGTTTCCCAGGTGTAGTTTTGGATGGGCAGGGAGGGAGAAGGTTGGATCAAGTTGCCAGAGTGTTTAAAATAATTCCACAGAGGTCATGGCCTAATTCTAGATTCTCTCTCTCTCTCTCTCTCTCTCTCTCTCTGCCTTACCCAATCCTCACTCTCCCCTGTCACTCCCCCACTAACTCTACCTCTAATTCTTTGAGCTGATCATCTAGGAGTTCCCCATGCCCAAACTGTTCTTTGGCCCATTCCCTGGACCGCCCATGGCTCCTTCCTGAGTCCTTGGCCTCTGTGAAGAACCAGGACCCCCAGGCGTGTCAATGGTGGCCTTCTGGGCTTTTAGGGCTCTGGGCCACCCCTCCTCGCCAGAGGTTTAAGTAGGGAGATCAATAGCAAACAGTTGTAATGATCTAATTAATTATGGCAAAATTAAAAGCGAGTACAAAATCAATCTCTGATGGTGTTGAAGATGGAATTCAATTGAGAGCCCATCTGTGCACCCCCTCGACCGTATAAATATGCAGCCCAAGGACAGGGCTAATGGCTAGCCTTTCCTGGGACCTTTCTCCCCCTTTTCTTCCTCTCCTGCACTGGCCTTCTCCCTGGCTCCCTCTCTCAGAAAGGAGTTTGCCTCCCCCAGCTTCCTGCCTCCGCCCTCCCCCTGCCCAGGGGCGCAGGCTCCAGCTCCTCATCTTCCCACAGTTCCTCCTGGTAGCTTCCTCAGCCTGACAGCCTCAAGGTGCGGGGACCGCAATCCGCTAGTCTCCCAGTAAAGACCCCTGGGCCTGTTCCCCAGCACCTCAGACAAGAGAAGACAGAATGGTGGGCGACATTCTGGTGCTCCCAGCAGGCCCCACATTTCCTGTGCTCCAGCACCTCACCTCTAGAAACTGGACTGGGGCTCTTCCCATGTCCCTAGGGGGCCTGCGCCTACCTGCTGGTAGAGGGATGGCCGCCAGGCCGCAGGACTGAGCACCGCGCTCCCGGCCCCTTCTGTCCTTCCTTCCTCCCTTTGGCCGGCGCCAGGCTTGCGGAAGGGCGGGGAACTGTGGGCCGCTGTGCAGGAGGCAAAGGCGGGTCTGGGGGAAGGACAGCGCAGTCCCCTTCCAGGTGGTCGGGAGGAGGCTTTCGCCTCCCAGCCGCCTCCCCCGTCTTCCTTTCCTCCGCCCCCTCCCGCGCCTTTGACTCCATCTCCTCCCCAGCCCCCCACCTCCGCGAGGTTTCCCCGGGGGCCGTGTCCCACAGTCTGCCCCAACAGCCCTTCGGGCCCCTTCAGGCTAGTTCATTGGGACAATGACACACGCACTCAAGCGAGCGTGCCTGGCACACGCCCGGGCGCAACCGCTGCAGCCGGGTTTGGAAGGATGCGGGTTTCATTCAGTCTTGGGGAGCCTATTCCGTCAGAAAGAAAAAACGAGAAGAAAGGCGTAGGGTGAGAGGGGCAGCAGCTGGGTCCATTGTGTGGCCAGCCCTGGCCGCCTTTCCCTCCCAGAACCATAAAATAAGAGGTTTGTTTGCCCTCCTCCCCTTTTCTCTCCTTTCTCTCCCCTGGCCCATCCCAGCCGACTGTCTGGCTCCCTATCGGTGGTGCTCTGCCCCTCCCTCCTAGGGCCTAGGGCCTCTCTTGCCCTAGAGCCTCCTCCTCCGTGGTGGGCAGTCCGGGCCCTCAGAGCCTGGGGGAGACACTGCCTGGCGCCTGCCGGCCCTCTTTAGCCAGGCCTCCTCACCCCACTAGTAATTGCTGGGTTGACCTGCAGGATTGATTGTCGGCCCGCCGGAGGAGGGTGTGGAGGCCTGGGCCTCGCAGCAGCCAGGGCTGAGAACAGAGGGAGGAGAGGGAGGCCCAGGACCCAGGTCCTGAGGATTCACCTGAACCTAGCTGTTCCCTAGAACCCCTCTGCCGCCCTCCACCCTCCCAACTTTAGGCACCCTCCCAACTGAAGCTCACACTCACTCACTCACTCACTCACTCACTCACAGAACTGAACCCTCACCCATACTCACCGGGCCCCCAAGAAGACCCGTCAGACAGTCTCTTTAATTGATTTGGCTATTGAGAGAGGCTTCATCCTCCCTCCTGCTCAGTTTCGTTAGCCAGGGGTCCAGACCTCCTGCCAGTTCTCCCCCCGCCCCCCCCCCAGCACTCTTGGCGCGCAGCCTGTCTCGGACCCTCAGCTTTACCTGCGGCCTGCTCTGCTCCAGGAACAGTTACAGAAAGTTAAGAAATAACCCAGGGGCGGTGACCCTGGAAGTACCAAACCCAAGCACCTTCGCTAGACAGAGAACTAGCCCTTGGCTTCGAAGGGATACCATCCAGCCCCTTGGTTTCAAATTCCAGGCATGGTCTGCTCTGTGGCGGCTGGCAGAGGGTGGAGGCTCGCAGGTCCCTGGGGCAGGGTCCAGCTCCACAGCTAGGGTCCATCCCTCCCTAACCCATCCCTGACCGGCCTAAACCGCCGGTGCAAATACCCAGAGACTCCACCCCCACAATCACAGTAACTCCCATCAACAGCCCTGGCCGGAGCCGAGGTTAGGGGACCCAGGGCCAGGAGCCCAAGAAGGAGGAGGGGGCTGGGGGCTGTCGCTAGGTGCGGCCACAAACCTCGGCTGTCCCTAAGAGAGCACCTTTTCCTGAGCCATCTCTCCAGCTCAGCCAGACCCAGTCCCCCCGTTCTCCCCTCTTCCCTCCGACCCAGTCCTTTGTCTCCAGCCACTGGGGCGCCCGGCTGGCCGTCGGCTCCGGAGGCTGGTTGGCGGGTCTCCCCTCCTTACCCGCTCCCGGCTCGAGCGCGCATCTCCGCCCGCTCCTCTCCTCCTCACAGCTGCTGCGAGAGGATGATCGGAGGGCGGGCGCCGCGGAGGGATCCGAGGCAGTGGCTTTGGTAGCTGCTCACAACTCTGAGAAAACTCGCCTCGGTCCTCCCCGCCCCTTTCCAACTCCGGATCTGTGCCGCCCGGCCATGCGCCCTCGCCAACGCGGGGCTGCTGCCTCCGGCTCGCCGGCCTGGACTCGCAGTTCTGCCCGGGCGTCTGAAGCTGCACTCCCCTGCCCTCCGTGGTTCCCTCTCGCCTGCCCCTGGCTGCTGCCTGTCTCCTCCTTCCGCAGCCCCCTTCATCGCGACGGCCTTGAGTATGCACGTCCCGGGTCCGCCCGCACTGAGTCCCCCAACCACAGCCCGGTCAGGCCGCCAGTTCAGGGCCGGGCAGAGAGGGGGGTTAATCATTACTTTGCCGCCGACATCCTCCCTCCCTGGACTCTCACTCAGGCCTGCGGGGGAGGGGGAGAGAAGGGGGCCAGGTGGGGACCTCGCCTTCGCCCAACCCACCCTTTGCGGGCCAGTAGACTCAGGAGCCTCCTTGGGCCCCCCTCAGCACCCTTTTCACGTGCCCTTTCTTTTCCTCCCCCTCCCCCCTCCTTGGCCTCCGCTCACCTCTGTCGTCTGGCTGCGCCTGCCGTCGCCGCCCAGGGCGCTGGCTGGGGCAGTTTGGCTGTGGGTCTGGGAGGACCAACTTTCTTTGTTTGGAACCGGACCCTGCCAGCTCCTCCCAAAGGTTTTGGGTTTTGGTGGACAGGCCCTAAGGGGACCATGCCCGAGACCACAATTAGCCCAGCTTGGGAGAGGGGGTGGCCTGTAGTATAACTGATCCTCTAGCAGCTGCGCTGGTGCATGGGAAGCGGCTGCAGGAAGAAGTGGAAAAGAAGGATGGATAGAGGGATAAACTTGGCCTGTGATCAATGGAAACAAGAATCCTGAACAGAGGAACACAGAAAAGGGAGCAGTGAGGAGTCCCCTAGAATGTCAAGCTGGACTGGACTTTGACTCCATCATCTACTGTGGCAGTGTTGGTACCCAATGCTTTCCCATTGGCTGGCTCCGTGGTGTAGGCAGGGCCGCGTGATTAGTTCCATTTTACAGGTGAGAAAACAGAGGCTGAAAGAAGCAAACGGATGCACAAGGTGATTGCCACTGCTTTGGATGGTCTGCAGGCGACCTGTCCCTTTCCAGCTGTGTTGAGGTCCCTGCATGTCTGCGGGGTGCGGTGGGGGAAGAACTGGCTGTCCAGGTCTCAGCTGTAGGGGCATCCGTGGCCTCTTCTCTGGATCGTTTGTCCTAACTTGGACCTCTCTCCAACCTTGTTACCGCAGGCCCACTTCCTCCTGGCTTGACTTTTTTCCCCTCTCCCGACCCCCAGTCAGATGGCCCACGGTTCGCAGCCACATGACAGGCCCGTGCCGCTAAGAGACCGCTTTGGTGGCCAAGTGGCTCTCATTGTCGTCACCTCTCAAAGGAGCTGCGAAGGGCCGGCAGGTCGCCGGGACCTCTGGTGAGAGAAGTCGGGTTACAGGGGGAGGGGCAGGAAGATAAAGGCCCAGCGCGTGCGCCGGGTCTGCCCAGGACCAACACGCCGAGCAGGCGTGGCGAGGTGCAGCGAGCTGGCCCCCAGGGCTGTGCCCTGGGAGCCCAAATATTGGGAACAAAAGAGGAAGAAGAAGAGGGAAGGAGGGAGGGAGCAAGGGAAACAGCGAGGAGGCAGAAATTAGGGGGTCTTAGATGAAAAAAAAAAAAGAAAGTAGCTTTAGGGGGAATGTGCTGCGGAGTGTGAAATTGCAGCCCATGGTGCTCCATATTGTACCAGAAGCTCTTCCAAAAAAAAAAAAACCACCCATCCTCCAACGTGACCAGAGGGCTCGAGAGGGGGCGGGGCCGGGAGGGGGAAGGGAGGGCCAGTGCGAGCTGGTCTGGCGGAGGCCAAGAGGGGCCCCGGGTGTGGACGCCACCCCACTGCCGTGTTCGGAAGGTGCGCCGGCCCCCGGCAGGCAAGTGGGCCGCGGCGTCCATCCCAGAGGCTGATCTCCCGAGGAACTTTTCTGTTTTGGTAGTGGTGTTGGTAACTTCCCAAACTGGGAACAATCCAGGAAAAGAGCTTGGTGGCAGAGCTGCTCCTGGCCTCCTCCCGCCTCTCCTCCCTCCTCCGTTTGTTTCTGCCTCTCTTCCCTTCGGACTAGTTTTTCCCCCTCAGTTCTAAACAGCTTCCCCCCCCCCCCTGAACTTTAATGCGTTTAATTTGGTCCGCGCTGTGGGAAGCATTTCCTGGGGAGATACATTTAATTTCGGAATTTCTAATCCCCTCCCTTAGAGCCCGGGCCCTGGCGCCCCTTGCCGCTCCCCGGGAGGTGGAAGGAGGAAGGCAAGCCCAGGACGCGGGGGAGGGGCGGGGCTGCCCCACCCCCAGACCCCCTGTGGCCTAGTCTCTTACGCGAGGGCTCGGCCAGCGCCTGGGCCTGGCAGGCCAAGGGGAGGCCGCCACACCGCTGCCTGGCCTGGCATTGACAAAAAGCACCGGGCCCGTGGGGTCGCGACACTTCGAAACAAGCAGAAGGGGAGCGGAAGGGAAGGAGCAGGGGACCTACATGGGCGCTGCTCTTCCTTTGCCACCTGTCCATCCAGCAACGCGTTTAGGAGCTGCGGGTGCGAGTCTCCGCTTGGCTTGACCTGGGGCGCCTGTGCGTGTGTGCACTCGCCGGGCGGTCGCCCCCGGGACACTTCCCCGCGCCGAGCCATTCGGGCCCTCCGCACGGAAGGAGGCACTACGCCGGGGACGCGGGGTGTCGCGCTAGCCTGGCTGGGAAGGGCGCAGGGCAGGCGAAGGAGCTGAGATCCACAAGGAAGATTTATTGGGCAGATCAGATGCACAGAGGCGGCTAATGAAGCAAATCCCGAGATGGGTATCAGAGCAACTCCCCAAAAGTTTATTTGCCTTTAAATTTCCGCAGGGAGGCGGGCGCCTTGTTTGAAGTGTAAATGCCCCTAGGTTGGGGGGTGGAAAGACCGCTTTGAAAACACCAGAGAGAAAAGGTTCATTTAGAAGCAGACGGGGAAATGCAACCAACCCTGACAGGTCGGAGCCCGGGTTGTGTTTGGGGTTGGGTTGTTTTCTTTCTGTCTCTTTTCTTTTGCTTCTCCCCCCCCACCCCTTTTTCCCCTTTGCCTACCCCCACCTCCACAAGTCTCTATAGAAGAAGAAAGGGAAGAACAGGAAAGAGGCCGTTGAAGCGAGAGTCACTGGCTGGAGAGAAAGCCATAGGTCAGCCTTCCACCCAGGAACCCTAGCTGAAGGCAGAGCCTGGTCCACAGGGTCACTTCAAGTGGCACCTGCTCACCAGGAAGCTCTGCTTAGCTTCTAGACTTAGCAGGAAGCTAGGGGGGAAGCTGCCAGGGGCTGGACCTGCTGAAGGGGGACTGCCCAGCCTGTGCAGCCCTGGGGAGGGTCCTGGAGTGGAGGGACTACCTGGGAGTTGGACTTCACTTCCCAGGGGGTGCCTAGGAAGGGCAGATGGGGTGGGGTCACACTCCCAGCACACTTGGTGCAGTCTCCTGCTAGAAAACATGACCAATCCTCTTGTCTAAGACAGGGACATCCATGTCATCTGAGCTCACACTCTTGGGAGTGTGACCACGCATCTGCCCTTCCTAGGCACCCTCTGAGGAGTGGTTCACTTGTTCGCTCCCCTCCTCCCCCCACTTCAAGCCTTAACTTCTGGGTGCACATCAGAGGAATCTTGGGGCAAAGGGCTGCTTGAGCTCTGAACTGGCCTCTGTGAGAAGCCTTCTTCGGGGCCTCTCTCAGCTCCAGGGTGTACCAGCTACTACCAACGGAGAGTCCTTGGCACTGGGAGCGGGTCCCACTAGGCGCCTAGGCGACTGGGACTCTGTTTTCTTTTCCCCTCCCACACGAAGTTAGTGCGTGTACGTGGGGTTGAGGCCAAAGCAAACCCGGGAGCGCCATCTGCAGGCCTCCAGAAGAAGAAACTGACCTTCGGGGCCCCACAGTGCACCTTCCACCTCAGGCCCAAGGGAATTAATTGCCTCCGCCGGTTTGAGGGAGGTGGGGGCTGCTAGGGAGGGGGCGGGAGGGGGAGAGGTGTTTCTTTTTCCTTTCTTTTCTCCCAGAAGTGATCTCACCGAGGAAGTGGGGTCAGGAAGATGCAGGATGGAGAGCCAACGCCGGGATCCCAGCGGACCCGGGCCTCTGGTAGTGTGAGGGGTCCCAGGACCTTGTCCGGCTGAGCGCGGCCAGCGCCCCGCCTGAGGGCTCAGGGCGCACGGCAAACCCCGGTCCGGGAGGCCTGACAGGAGTCTCTTGTTGGTTGAGGGCAGTGGGGGAGGTTTTTGACACTAGCTCAGGCCACGGCCGAAAGTCCGGAGGCGCGGGTCCCTAGGGTATTCTTCTGCGCCGGGGCTGCAGGCGGGCTGGAGCTTCTCTGCGCGGCGAGCGCGCCGCGCAGCCCGGACTTCGAGGAGGCGCCCTTTCCGTAGACCCAGGGAAGCGGGGGGAGGGAGCGAAGGAGGGAGAGAGAGTTAAAACATCAGCTGAAGTGCCAAGATGATTTATGAGACGGGGGAAAATATTTCATAAAGATCTCCCGGATATTCTGTATTTAACCAGTTAGGAGACAAAGGGCCGCTCCTGCCTGGTTCAGGCGAGCGGACCCGTGCGAGCGAGCGAGCAAGCGGG
>NW_022103968.1:28089516-28139440 GCF_000313985.2 Echinops telfairi | reverse complement strand
CGGTGGGAAGTTGCGGCCGCGGCGGCTGGCAGCCGGGGCGGCCCGGAGGAGTCCCCGCGGGGAGCGCAGCCCGGCGCCCCCCACCCGCCACCCGCGAGCCCTTCCGCAGCCGGGCGCCAGCTCACCCCCGCCCCCCACGGTCCCTCCCTTTTCTCCTCAAGTCCTGAAGTTGAGTTTTCGAGGCGACACGGCGGCGGCGGCCACGCTGCTCCCGCTCCTCTGTCTCCCCATGGATATGCACTGCAAAGCAGACCCCTTCTCAGCGATGCACCGTGAGTACCGGCGCCCGCCTCCTGGGCAACTCGGGGCTCCGCGTCCCCGTCCGGTCCTGTCCCCAGGCGGCCCCGGCTCCCTGCGCTCGGACTCCATCTCAGAGGCCGCGCTGGCTCCTCTCGGGCCCCCATTTCGTTCCTCCTCTTTCCCTCGGCCCTGTGTTTCTCATGCCTCGCAGCTTCCTTCCCCTCTGCCTGTCACCCAGACTTACCTTTCCTCTGCCTGCCTCCGCTCCTTCCACCTGCTCCACCTCACGTCTCAGGGTCTTTGGCAGCCCCAGGTCTTGACTTCCACCACCCCACGCCCTGGTGACCCTGGGCGCCCCGGACTGGGGCGCTCATGGGCAGACAGCGCAGGGTTGTGTTTTGTACTGCGTTTTCTGGTCTCTCCCCCACGTTCGCTCTCTCTCTTTGCCTCCTCCTTCTCCTTTTCCTCTTCCGTCCCTTTTTCAAACTTAAGAGTGGTGGGCACCCAGAAGACTCCCAGCGTGGGCAGTTTCCTTGTCAGGACAAATTGGGTGCAGCGTGTGGGAGTGGGGTGTCCCCTTCTGACCCTCAGCTCCCTGCAGCTCCTGGGCCCTCCTACCCAAGCTAAGGCCAAGCTCCCGGCTGGCTGGAAATGCTCCCTACATCGCCCTTCACTTCTTGCTCCTTACCCCTCTGCTTTCTCTTCTCCTCTCCTGGAGTTGGGAGTCAAAGTTGGCAGGACATCCCCCGTGGTGGTCATTTCCCCCCACCTCTCCTTGGGAGAGGCTCTAAAAACAAAGGGGGAGTTCCTAAGGAGAAATCGAAGTCAACCCCGAGGCAAGCAGCTAGCTGCCAGGGTAGAGTGCATGTGACCCCAGTTTTGGAGGCTTCTTTCTGGGCTGGCCTCCTACTCCCTGGTCATCGCATGGAGTCATCACCCTGGCCAGGGGTCGAAGCAGGGATGGAAGAGGGGACGAGAAAGAGGGGAGAACGAAAGGAAGGCAAATGCCAAAGCCTGGGTGAAAGAAGAGACATGAAAGGGGGGAGGAGGAATCCAAGAAAGAAAATTGAAAGCCTTTTTGCAAGAAAGAAGGGAGCAAATCGGAGGAAAAGCGAAAGAGGGGGCACTGTTTTAATAAAATGTAAATGGATCTAGTTCCTGACATTTGTCTTCGATCGGAAAGCACTTCTGAGATTTTTCTCCCCTAGGGGTTAAAAAAAAGCGTCTAAATAGAAAGCCCCTCCCCATCTGTAGATTAATAATTAAGGATAATTTGTAACTTTTCACAGGGAAACTTTCAAGACCTGATTTGGCTCTGTTCTGTGGGGAAAAGAGCTGAGGAGGGAGAGCTGTGTGGTGTGTTTTGTGTTGTTTCCCCCTGAAGATTATATTTAGCTAACAGGGAGAGCTTTATTAATTATGCCTGGAATAAAATAGATCTCCCAACATCATTTCCAAGCACGGGGAACCAAGCGGGGTCTGCTGGTCGCCGCTGGTAGCCGCGAGGCAGACGGGAAAACCTCACTCCTTTCGCGAGCGAGAGGACCCGGGTCTGCAGCCGCCTGCGCTCTGTCGGCCTGCCGCTGCCCGGCCGCCCCTGCTTGCGCTCGCTGCCCTCTGCTGCGGATCCTGCCGGGCCTCGGCCGAGCCCCGCCGCCCGCCAGGTGCCACTCGGAAACCCTAGGGGAAGCCAGGCAAGCTGTAGGGGATCGGAGAAGGGAGCTAGCCGCGTGTGAGCCGGCGGGCTGAAGGGCCAGCAGGCGATAGCCGCAGTCTGAGTAGGCGCCCGCAGCGGTGGCGCATTCCAGGCCTGACTGTGCAGGCTCCCGGGAACTCAGCCTTGGACCCTCGGCGTGTCCCCTTCCTATCCCCACCCTTAGATTGGGGCCGAAGGGCCGGGCCTGGAGCCCGGGGAGGCTGAATTATTCATCTTTAATCTGCCCGCAGCTGCCACCTTTTCAGACCGGTAACGCGAGTTCTCCCGGGGCCTAAATTATTGATGGAGGGGCTTTGGAGGGCGGGGAGGGTGAGGAGTGGGCTGGAGGTAGGTAGAGAGTCAAGGGGGCGAGTAAAAGGAGAGGCTCCTTCCTCCCCCAACTACCCAGCTCAGGCCCACTCCCCAGAGCTTTCGACCAGGGTACCCTGGCTCCCCGTCCCAGAAGGGGACAAAAGGGAGATGAGGGGAGCGCAGATGTCCCCCGCTTTCTCCGAAAGTCGCTGGTGGCTGGCGGGGCAAGAGGCTGCAGGTTGTCGGCCCGCCGCTGGGCCAGCCGCTCGTTCTGCGGCCCAGTCTCTGCGGCGGTTAGATCCTGCTGGGCACCGGATTTCTCGACTGCTGCAAGCTAAGGAGGACGGGGCCAGGAGTGGCGCCCTGCGGTCGGGCACCGTGACCGCCTGGCTGCGAGGTGGGGAGCCGGCGCTGCAGCTGGGATCTCCTCTTGGCTTGGCCAGGAGAGCAAACGCCCGTGGTGTGCGGTTGCCAGCGCAGCTGCCGGCCCAGGGGTCAGAGATGCCCGCTGGCTGGGGCTGGCCGCACAGGCTGCCCCTGAACCTTTAGCCCGCCGAGTGGCGACCTGGACCAGGCGATCTGGGCGAGGTGACAGGTCTAGGTTCGGCGCTGCACGGCAGCGGTCGAGCCAGAGCTGCTAGAGCCTAGCTTGCCTCCTCTGCCGCAGTTGCTTGGCGGCCTTCTGTCCAGCGGACGCTGAACCCTGGCCTCCTCCGCTGTTCTCCCTCAACCTGATTTTCTTTGAACTTTAGACCTTCTGGAGGCGAAGGGGATATATAGTCAAAGATAAAATAATACGAAGAAGAAAGAAAGAAAATCTCACAATTAAGCACAACAGAAAAAGAGGTAGAAAAACCTCGCTTTAAAAAAATAAATCCGAAGAAGCAGATAGAGAGGCAAAGGTCTTAGCCTGTGTTTGAGTTAGGAGTCTCTTCTGGAAAGCATCATCCAGATCCAGACACCCCCGTCCCCCCACCCCCAAATCACCTTTCTCCAAGACCTCGGCGCACCAAATCCCCCTTGCCTGCGGCGCAGGCGGGACCCCTTTCGGCGGCCGCCTAATCCGCCGTTCAGCCCTTCTCCTCCGCTTTCCTTCCTCCTTCCCCGCTGGCATGATCCCCCCCCCTCCCCTCCGCTGTTCGTTTCTTTCTCCTCACGCTGCCTTACTGTCTTCGCTTCCCGGGGCATCTCCACCCCTTCCTAGCCACTGCTACGGGTCGCCTGGTCCAAAGTCCACGTTCTTTCCCAGACCAGGGCTCCGCGTGTGTTTCCGCGTCTCTGCAGCCCTGGGGTTCCCTCCCATCCCCAGTCCCCACCCCTTGTGGAGCGCGGGGCCACCCGTATCCCAGACGTGGGACGTGCCCCTCTGCCCTGCCCGTACCCTTCGCACGTCCCGGGCTGCGGGCCCTGACTAATGGCCGGTCCCTGCTGTGTGTGGGGTGTTGTGTTTTTTTCTTGTCTCTCCCCAGCAGGGCACGGGGGTGTGAACCAGCTCGGGGGGGTGTTTGTGAACGGCCGGCCCCTGCCCGACGTGGTGAGGCAGCGCATCGTGGAGCTCGCCCACCAGGGCGTGCGGCCCTGTGACATCTCCCGGCAGTTGCGGGTCAGCCACGGCTGTGTCAGCAAGATCTTGGGCAGGTGAGAGCCTCGAGCTACTGGGGCGATGCTCTGCCTTCTGGCCCGGTCAGCCCTGGGTCTGCGGCTGAAAGCCCTGGACACCGAGCAGAGGGAGGGAGACCCCCAGCTCCAGGGGACCCGGTGCCCTGCTCCACCTGGAGAGGACGCTTAGGTGGTGGCTGCGGCCCCAGGAGCGAGGGTGGAACTGGGTCACCCAGCCCCAGGGCCCTCTGGTGGAGGCGGCTGATTGCCGCCTGAGGAAGGGAGGGACGCCCCTTCCAGAGGAGTGAGTGCGGATGGGAGGTGGGCGGGGGTTAGGTGACAGGAGTGGGGAGGAGTGAAGGGTCCCCAGACGAGGCAGAAGCAGCATTTGGGAGATCTAGGCCCCCAAGGGCGCTCTGCGCTCTTTGGGAAAGGCTGGATTGGTCGGCCTGAGGCTTCGCCCGGTTCTTCTTGCGCTTCCCAAAAGGAAGCCCCGGTTTTCTCTCTGGGCTGGCGCGCGCGCCTCTCAGGAGCGTCCCTTGTGCCCTCGCCCTCGTCCTCCCCCTCGCGCTCCGCCGCCTCCCCGGCCTCAGCCCAAAGCCCGCAGAAAGCCAGCTCAGCCTCGCTGGGACTTCTCCTTGGGCGCCGCTGCCTAGAGCGAGCTGGGGAGCGGCTTGGCGGCCCCCGCAGCCCGCTGCAGCCCCCTGCCACCACCGCCGCCACCCCTCGCTTACCCCGCCGGCCTTCCCGGCGCAGGTACTACGAGACCGGCAGCATCAAGCCCGGCGTGATTGGCGGCTCCAAGCCCAAAGTGGCGACCCCCAAAGTGGTGGACAAGATCGCCGAGTACAAGCGACAGAACCCGACTATGTTCGCCTGGGAGATCCGAGACCGGCTCCTGGCCGAGGGCATCTGCGACAACGACACGGTGCCCAGCGTCTCCTCCATCAACAGGTGAGCAAACCACCAGCCTGTAGGGTAGGACCTCTCCCCAGCAGTCTCAACTCCTTCTCCAGCCTCAGCTCAAGATCTCTGGGGAGGATCGAGCACCTGGGAGCCAGAGGGGGAGGGAAGGACAGGCAGGCAGGCAGGCAGGCAGGGCTCTCTCTCGTTGGGCTTGGGTCCGGTGCAGTCTCTGCCTGGCTCTCCCTCAGTGTCCTGGAAATGAATCCAAGAGTTAGTGGTAATTAAGACTCCAAGATTACCAGCGAGCCTCGGTATCTAGAAACAATCACAGTCCACAGCCAAAGCCTTTAAAATGGCCAGTGTCTATTCATTGCAGCCAAATAGACTTCTCTTTCAACAGACGGGGTTCCCTTCCCCAGGGGCCACTGCCCATCCTGGCTCCCCCGGCCTTCCCTGCCAACTCCCACAAAACCTGCCACCCCAAGCCCATGCCACCCCAGCCAGCTCCCTGCACAAGCTCCAGGCCTGCAGGGCTGGTCATCACTAGGTCTTTGGCGAACACCAGCCACCAGTGCCATGGGTGCCAGAACAGAGGAGCTGGGCAGGGGAGGGGTTGCCAGGGAGGGAGGCAGGACCCTAGACCCCGAGATTGGACCTTGAGAGATGCTCTCAACCACCTAGGGTGCTCATCTCCAGCTGAAGTCTTTGGGCTGATGACAGGTTCATCAGGGAGACCCAGATGCAGAATAGCACTGGGTGGGAGGTACACCAGTTCCCAACCTACTCCAATATGTGTGCACCCAGACCAGTGTGTGTGTGTCTCTGGGTGGCCAACCCAGAATATGCAAATCACAGTTGGACCCAGACTCCCAGACAGACAGACTTCTTGATGGCAGAGCTGTCCAACCTGACATCCCAGACACACACCATGTGGGGGCAGGTCCCAGACAGCCTTGGCCAGCCTTTCCACCTGTGCTCTCCATTCTATGGAGAGCCCCAAGTGAGAAAGGCTGGGGCTAAGGATTTCTTACCCTCCTTATTTTTTGTATTCTTCATAGACGCGTTATTAGGCAAATAATAATTCAGATGGTGCCTTTTCTGAAACTGGCATCATGTATCAAGGTGGGGTTTTTTTTGTTTTAAATATTTTGCAAATGATATGGAATTATCCCAAATCATCCTGAAAACAGCAGGTAAAATTAGCTGGTGGAATGTACCTTGGCTAAAGAAGATTCCCCGTGCCACACTCGTGCTGTAACGCACGGCAAGGCGACCCCAGAAATTATCCCAGTGTGTGCCATCTGTATTAAAATGGTTATTCAGTTATGAACAGGGTAACATAATACTGATCAGCTAATTACACACCCTCAGAAAACCCTCCAGCTCCCTGGGCCAGGCTCAGCCA
The DNA here is from genome assembly GCF_000313985.2 of Echinops telfairi. Lineage (NCBI taxonomy): Eukaryota > Metazoa > Chordata > Mammalia > Afrosoricida > Tenrecidae > Echinops > Echinops telfairi. The sequence goes on along the minus strand of NW_022103968.1, from coordinate 28,133,282 downwards.
GGTCTTGGAAGCAGAGAGTTTGACATTCACACACCTTCGGAAGGAGCTGGAGAAAGGGCTGGCTGGTGTGGGAGAGGAATGAGTCCTTTACATGGAAAAGCCAGAGGAGGGGTCTGGGGAGCTCTGGCCAGAGACTGACCTGGTGGTTAGAGAGAAGAAAAGGATAAAGCAATTGTTTGCTGCTTCTGGTCCTGGGGGTGCTTTGGGACTGAGGTCTTGGGGAGAGGGTAGCTGGCTGGCTGAGTGGTCCTGCTGAGATCCGTGGTTGGCATTGGGTGGTGGCATTCTGAAGAACACTTGTGAGAAATGCTTCTTTTCAGTGAAAGGACAGAAGACTCTTTTGGGGACCCCAAGAAATGGATGGTTGTGGCGACGTGTTTCTTCTGAGTGGGTGGACGGGTCAGGGCCACAGCAGTCCAGCCTAGCAACCCCTTGTCTCCCAGCAGACCCCCACCCCCATCCCTGCAGAGACATTTTGGAAGCGGGGTTTGGCACATATTTGGAAATGCCCTCCTGAAAAGTCACGGAGAGCAGGGGATGGGGTGACCCTAGAGTCAAGCTCTCGAGGCCTTGAGGTACGCCCATCGGAAAGGAAGCGGAGAAGTGAGCTTCCAGGGAGGTGGGAGTGGGAGGAAGCTGGGCCTCTGCTTGATGGTTCTGACAGCGGCAGAGTGGACTCAGCACACAACCCTGTCATCTGAGGGACCTGACTGCCCCCTTTGGGCGTGGAGGCCTCACCATCCGCGGGCAGGTGTGGCTTGAGATTAGAGGGAGGGCAAGGGGCGGAGGCGGTGCAACACGGACAGCATGGACCACCAGTCCCAGGCCCAGGGGCGGCTGGCTGGCTAGCGCCGTCCACCAGGAATAGCCAGACTCTTCTTGCTGTGGCTTGGGACAGAATCCTCCCACGTTATGTGCTTCTGAAAGACTTCTGGGGGACTCCCAGTGTGCAGCTGAGTCAGGCCTGGCAGGATGCAGCTACATCCTTATCGGCGCTTTGTTTGATGGGAGAAGGTGTTTTTTTCTCTGAGATGTGTTGTTTTCCTATAAAGCCTGATGGAGGCAGCTGTTACTGTCGGTGCTGATTGTATCAGAATGTGACCCCTTTTGCGGTCCGCAGAATCCTTTACTTGTGGCCCGAGAGGCCGGAGATTGCTTCTGCGTAGCAGGTGCAGACCGTTAGGCAAGTGGGTGATTCTTGAGTTGTGAGGTTTATTGTTGGTGAGGTGCCCACGGTGTTGGGTCCTGCATAACTGTGATCTAAGGGCATGTGCCAGTGGTTGGCAAGAGAGGAAGCCCACACATGGGTCCCTACCTGAGCCAAATCATCCGGTGTTTCATCTTCCCCTCCTCAAAACAGATGCTGTTGCCGCACGTGAAATATGCTCTTTATGGTTATAAACAAAATTACCTTGCGTGGTTTAAAAATGGTTTTGGCATTCTCTGATCTTGTTGTGATAAAGCCTGGGCCATCCAACCCGTGTGCTCCACGAGAAAACCTCCTAGAAATGTCCGTCTGAGCCAATGGAGTGAGCCCGGTGCCTCCTCTGCCTCCACCCCGGGGACCGCAGTCAAAACTCCCCAGGGTTGACTGAGTTGCTTAGCACGAGGAATTTGTCTGAATCACTCTAAATATTGGGTTACTGATCACTGAGCACATGGTTGCCAGCCTCTCTGCTTGTACACCGCTGCTGTAGAGGGATGGTGTTTATAAACAGGTGACTTTAGAGTGAAACCTGGTATGAGAAATGGGCCCGGAGGGGGAGAGATGGAGGGAGATCCCTGCTACCCAAAGGGGAAAAAGTCACTTAGTTACATCACTCAGCAATTGACCAGGCAGGAAGGATTTTCCTGATTGTGTGCCCAGGTCTTCTGGTCTAGCTATTGCTCTTGGGAGAGAGTAGAGCTCTTTAAACAAAACAAAATAAAAGAGGTTCACTGTCCTTAAGTCTAGGCTTGCTGAAGAGCCCCCGAGGGCAGTCTCTTGGAGTGAGCCGACAGTAAAGTCATCACTCTCCAGCTTCTTCAGTCAGCCCTACACTTCTTGGGGTCCAGGCATGCTTTGTTCCTGGATCTTTTGAGTGGACTTCTCCAAAGTGAACTTCACCCCCGTCACCTGCCACCCACTCCCCCCCTTAGTTCTTAGGAGCCCATTCACATGGAAGCCTCAGCGCTGTGCTAAAGAATTCCTTCTGGTATCACTCAGCCATCCACCACTGGGCCATTCCCAAGTCTTCTCCAGGAGCCCGGCAGTGGTACACCAGCTGTTCATTCAAAGACATTTCCAAAGGAGCGAGGAGCCACTCATTTTAGCCAAAGGAATATTGAAAACATAGGGCTGGGTCTGTCTTCCCTCTGGGAAACTCAACTTCCAGAAGGATTGCACATTTGACTCTTGAACCTGACTTGGAATTGAACAAGGCCAGAGGGCAGCGGGGGTGGTGGGGTGGGGGGAGTGCTTGCCACATTTTCAGACCCTTGCAGTTGTTTGGCCTTGACAACCAGGGCAAGTGGGTGGCTGGAGAAGGCTTTCCCCACCCCAGAGGAGTAGAAGACATAAAGGTAGAACTCTCAGCTTCAGCTGCCCCGGACTTAGTAGAACAGGCCACAGATAGCAGACAAACTCAACAGTTTCTGTCTGAGAAGCCTTGTTCACTTGTCTCCCAAGTAAGGTCATACGCTGATACATTTGGTCATCATTAGAAGAAGATGCAAAATAGGCAGGGATGTTGAGCTTCTTGGAGTCTCTGGGTGGTGCAAATAGTGAAGCACCCAGCTACTCATTCAAAGGTTGGCTGTTTGAGTCTACCCGGAAGTTCCCAGAAAGACGGGTTTGATTGATCACTTGAAGAAATCAACCACAGAAAATCCTGTGGAGGCCAGTTCTCAGACACGTATGGGTTTGCCAGGAGTCGTGGTTGACTCATCGGCAACAGGCTGGTTTGGGGTTTTGTTTGTCTTCTGCTTCTTTAAAACAAATGGTTGTTGTCTTTCTGAAAAGCTCATTTTTGTGTTTGTAGCTGTTTTAGACTGGGGTTCTTGGCCAGTGTCCTATAGGCCTGTCTCTTCCCTGGCTGCTGGCCTCACGTAAGCTTGCAGGCCCCTCAAAGGCTTTTGGGTGAAAGCAATGGCCCATTACCCTAAGATCTTACCTTAACTGGAAGCTCTTCAAAAGGGGAGACAAGAGTGGTGGCCCTGAATGAAAGCTCCAGGTGAACTTTGGAAGGTGATTCAAAGAAGAAGAGAGAGGGGGAAACCTGTAAATAAATAAATAAAGTGTGCCCCCACTGTTCTGAGAACTCAATAAAACAATCACATCAAATATGAAGAGGCATAAATCTTGTGTCTGCACAGGGAACCTACTCAATTGCCTTTATTATCGCTCAGGCTGCCTCCATTTATTTCAGTCCAGGGCCTGGGCCCAGGAGGCGGCATGGAGGGTGGTCTCCAGTGCAATCCTACACCCGAGAGGCAGCAATCAGCCCATACAGCTAGGGATTTCGAGGGGAGCCCAGGAAGGACCCATCTGTCTGCATGAAAACCAATCAATAACTCTGTAACCAGAGCCCGTGTCACAGGGAATGGACAACACAACAGTTCAATACAGGGGCCACAGGGGGAATTAGCCAAGTTGAGATGGGGCCAGGCAGGAGCTGCCCCTGGAAAAGGGAAACAGGGTTACCTGGACAAGGGGCGACTGGGGGAGGGAGTGGAGAGGTGGCAAGGGGCGCAATAGATTTCAGAGCATATTGGCTTAGGGAGGGGATTATGATGCACATCAGTGCAAGGAACGGGAGGCTCCCCTGGAAGTTGGAGTAGGAGGGACCATGCACGTTAGAGGGAAGTGGGGGAATGGCCTTGCTCTGGCACACCTGGCAGGATGTGTTTGTTCATGTGAAGACAGGGGTTGGCGGACATATCTAGAGGAAGAACAATGAACGTAGTAACCGGTGCAGAAGATGGGCCCACCTCCCTCACCAAGGGTCTGCTTTCTGAAAACAGTGCTGCCCGTCAGCCCCAGCATGGGCTACATTCTTGCTTCTCAGGCCTCTCAGCAGGACTGACTGGGCACACTTTACAAGGGGCCCCTGGCCTGTGCCCAGCTTCCTAGGTCTCCAGCGCTCTTGCTGTGCTGAAGCATTGCCCCATACTACGCAAGCCCGTCTTTAGCCCCTCTTCATGGCTCCCTGTAGCTGGAGTTCTTTTTAAAAAAATCATTTTATTGGGGCTCATACAACTCTTATCACAATCCACACATACATCAATTGTGTAAAGCACACTTATACATTCGTTGCCCTCATCATTCTCAAAGCTCACTTTCCGCTTGGGCTCCTGGAATCAGCTCCTCATTTTCCTTCTCCCCCACTGCTCACCCCTCCCTCATGAACCCTTGATAATTTATAAATTATTATTTTATCTTATCTTACACAGCCCGGTGTCTCCCTTCACCCACTTTTCTGTTGCCCATCCCCCAGGGGGTTATATGTAGATCCTTGTGATCGGTTCCCTGGAGTTCTTATATTAAGAGGAAATATGTACGCTGCAAAGTGGCTCCTTGTTCACTTCCTTTTCTTTGAAAGAATGAAGCCAAGGGTGCTCACCTGGCCTGCGAATTCTCTTCAGTTCTTCCTGGCTCTTCCCACACCTCCCCCATCCCTCTAAGCCACCTGCCCAGACCTTAGGTTCTTACAGAAGAAGGACCTACCCATACAGGGTGTGCCCACTGTGGCTGCCTAGCCACAGGCAGGCACCTAGAGGAATCGGAGGGGCTTCTGACAAACCCAAGGCATGGGAAGTGTTGCCTTCTAATGGATGCTCAAATAACCAGTGAACTATTGAGCAGGTGAAAAAACGGAATCTCCCTGGGTTTATCTATCTGCAACGGACTAACTGTAGATTGAGATGTTTTTCTTCTGTGGAGCCGGTTGTTTGGGAGCTCAAAAGGTGCAGCTGGCATATATTCACAATCGCTTACAGGCATACAGGTTGCTACCCTTTAGGTGTGTGGATTTGTGTGTGTTGTGTGGACCCACCTCTGCCTGCTCAGAGGTGAAAGGGCTCCAAGGTCAAGAGGAGGAAAAGGAAGGAGGCTCACAGGCAGGATCCACAGCCACAGACAAAGGCTGAACCCCTGGATCACGGGGTCCCTTAGTGAGGCACTATTGGGCTCTTGCTGAGATGGCAGAGGGCTTGAAGTCTTCATGGCATCATTCAGGCAAGCGGAAGCCAAATGGGCATGCAGTGATTATTTGCACTCTAACCCTCTGGAGTCCAGTCAGAGGGGCGTTGCTAGCATGATGCCTTTGTGCGACTGACGGAGAGCTGTGTGATCCGTGGTGTGTCCTTGCTTTAACACTGTGGCTCTAACCTCGTCGGCAGGATTCATTTAGGGACCAACTGCCTAAGCGGCAAAGACAATGCTCTGTCGGGTTCTCCTATCTTCCAAGTTGTGAAACATTGACCCAACACTTGGGAACAGTCCTGGTCAGGCTTCAAATCATTCCCCAAGTAATCCAGGTGCCAGGGAATTCAGGGAAAGTAATGGAAAAACGCATAGCCGGCAACTGGAGAAGCCTGGAAGTTGAGCAGGATACGAGGAAAAGGCAGGTGCTTCCGAGTCTCCTGGGAAGGCCGAGCACAGGGGCTTGTTAGGGAAGTGGGAGACGCGCAGAGAAGGGCCTGTCCCTGGAGGGAGAGCAGGAGGAGCAAGGCCCCGGTTGATCTAGGAATCTTTAGTAAGAGAGGAGAGAGCCGAAGGGAGGGAGGGACCCTGAAGGCTCAACGGCCACACAGAAAACAGGATCCTTAGAGGGGACAGAGGATGAAAAGAGAGTCTGTGGTTTCAGAGGGAGTAAGAGCCAGTCCAGTGACACTCCAGACAGGCCTGGCCGATGATAGGAATGTGTCCAACCACTGCTGCAGCATCCATTCCGCTCATCTCTACAGGACAGAGTCCGATTGCTCCAGAGGGTCTCCAAACAGAATCCTCATGGGAGGAACAGACCACCTTCTCTTTCTCTCTGGGAGCGACAAGGGGGTTTGAACCCCTGACCCTGCGGTTAGCAGCCCAACATTGAATCGACAGCACTGCCAGGTCTCCTTTTATAGGGATGTCTCAAAACGTCCCTCACTGCCATTGAGTTGATGCTGGCCCACGAGGATGGGGTAACCGGCCCCTGTGGGTTTCTGAGACGGCAACTCTAGTTTATGGGACTAGAAAGCCCTGTCTTCCTCCTGCAGAGTGGCTGACAGGTTTGGAACCGCGGACCTTGTGGGGAGCAGTCCCAACACATAGCCCCTGGGCCACCAGGGCTCCGTGTTTATAGGGATGGCGGGGGCAGGAGAGCCATGCCCCAATGTCCGAATTGGTGAGAAATATGTGTGAGAGGCAGGGTGGTGGGTCAGAAGTCACCTTCAGGGGATTCGGCAGGGAAGGTAGATGGGAGAAGCCACAGGAGATGAGACTAAAGGACATGGTGGGAATTGGGGCCAACAGATGCTGAAATATGCAACCCCTTAGCCCAAACAACGATTCCATTCTTTTAAAATGTGCTGGCCGAGTACAATTCATCTTTGGCCCAATGCAGCGCATGGACTGTGGGGGGTGGGACTGTAGCCACTTGCCTGCATGACTAGGTGTAACATCTCTCCCTGCTTCAGATCAGAACAATCACCTCAGTGTGTGTGCAGGGGGTGGGGCGGGGTGGGGTGGGGGAGGCATTGTCTGAGCCCTTTATTCCAGAAGCTTCTGGAGCAGGGAGGGAGAAGACAGAACATTGCTCCCCAAACAAGGGAGTTGAGCCCATGGCAGTGAGTTTGTTTGTTTGTTTGTTTGTTTGTTTGTTTGTTTTCAAACTAGGGGGGGAGTCGGTGAGGGGAGGATGGGAAGGGAGGGCAAGAAAGAGGATGAGGACCGGGAGAGTGGGGACAGAGACGATGGAGCGGAAAGGGAATGCAGTGCAGGGACTCCGGGTGAGTGGAAGCTTACAATGGGGAGACTGGAGCCCACTTCTTTGAGCCAAAGCGTTAGGCAGGGACTCAGAGGTGGCTCGAGGGAACCAGGACCCCGGGCCAGCTGGTGCACCATGTTCAAGAGGGGATAAGGAGAGGCCCAGCGGTTTTCCCAGGAGAAGAAAGGTGGCTAGTTTCTGAATAGAAGCCCAGAGGAAATGCCTTTGTTGTCGTTTGGTAATTTTCAGCTCATAGCAAGCCAGAAGGCCAGAGCAGACTTGGGCCCCTAGGGGCTGTTGAGAGCTGTGATCTCGATGAGAGCCGGTCTCCAGGTCATCCTCCCGAGGATCTACTGGCTGGTTGCAAACTGCCAGCCCCTGGGTTAGCAGCCAAGTGCTTTGCCAGAGCAAGTGGCAGGGGACTGTCAAGTCCCAGGGCTGAGGGGTGCTTGCAGCGTGGGCATGGACCTCGGCTCTGCGTCGGTCCCCGCGCTGCAAGGCTGATGGGGCAAGCTGTGGACGCGCTGCAGTGCGGTGCCTCCTGTCTGCTCGCTCCCCTGCAGGCCCTGCTGGCAGCGTGGGAGGGCAGCCAAGAGAGAGGGACCATCAGAGGTCAGTCGGTCCTTATTTCCTGGCGATTCCAGATTAGATCCCACCATCAGGAGTCTTGAGCCACTTTGCTCGGGGCTTCCTCCCTCTGCAGGCCTTCCACGGGGCTCACGCGTCTCTGTGGGGCTCTCCCTTCAGCAGTGATTCCGGAACAGGAAGGCCGGGTGGCGGCTCCTGGCAGAAGGAAGAGGCAGGGCTGTGTGAGGGGCCAGCCTGGTGGGAAAAGGAACGGGCCTCCACCTGGTGGGCAGAGTAAGGTCGAGGAAAAGGCTGTCAGAACCCTGCCCCGTGCTCCCGAGGGGGATACCTTGGTCTTTGTTGGGTCAGGCTGCACAGTCCATATTTAGCTGGCAGGTGAAGGAAGCTGCACTCTGGGCTGCTCTGGCCCGGCCTGATGGGGTGCAGCACTGATGAGGCAGGAGTCCCTCCTTCGGCTGCTACCCCATGGCCTTCTTCCTCCTAGCCTTAGAGGACAACAGGCCATGCCATCCACACTGTGTCACCAAGAGAAATTGGTGAGCCTGTGTGTGGCGCCCCTGCGTGGCTCCAGCTGGGGAGAGTGTGTGGGTGGCTGGTATTTGCTAAGCCGGGCAGGCAGGTCCCGGGAAGCTGTCTCGAGGGCCCTGCCTGGCAGGGAGGTCTCCCGGGGAGGCGCTCTGGTGGACGTGGGAGCTGGTGGGTGGGTGGGTGGCCGTGCAGAGGGTCTTTAGCTGAGGCAGTTGTTTGGTCCCAGCATGGAAGTCCTGCCATCAACCAGAAAGCCTGCTTCCTTGGGGTGGGGTGGGGGGTTCGTGTGCTATCAGGAGAGTGGACGCTTGAACGGGCAGTGGTTGTTCTGATGCGTGGGTGTCCTGCCAGGTACAGAGCGCATCCCATGCCCTCGCCCACACTTGTGAGCCGTGTGCCTTCTCTCTGTGAGCCGGGGCTGGGTATCGAGAGGTGGGTACGGGTGTGCTAGGATGGGAGCTCATCACGGGTGCTTGGCTGGTGTCTGCGGAGCGCCCGCAGTATTGAATAAGGTCGAAGGTCAAAATATGTATCTCCTTTTATCATCTGCAAAGTGGACACGTCCCCTCCCTGCTTCCCCCGATGCTTCCCCCATCTCCGGCCTCTTTTTAATTTCTCCTCCTTTTTCTTCCGTTAGCTGGTTTGGGTCAGGAGGCCAATCTTGGTGGACTCTAATCAAAGCGTGAGGAGAATTCGATCAGATAAGGAAGCAGCAGGGGTTTCGTGTTCCTCCGTGGCCTCTGCTTCGCTGAGGAGCTAGCACTCAGCGCGGGCTGTGACTGTCTGACCTCGGGGAGAACCAACCAGAGGAGAGGAGGAGGGCTACTCAGGGTTGGGGTTGGAGCTTCTTTTCCCCATCTTTGTGCCCCTAAGAGGGAAAGGCTATTAGGACATCAGGTGACAGGAAGAGAGGCGGTGGGAGACAGAGGAGGAGACAGGAGGAGAGAAGGGAGAGCCAGATGTGGTTGGTGCAGACTCGCCTAATCCCGTAAAGAGTTACAGCCTGGGAAACCCACAGGGGCAGTTCTCCTCTGTCCTATAGGGCCCTGGTGAGTCGGAGGCCACTCGATGGCAATGAATTTTTTGAGATCCCTTGTAAAAGCTTGTCTTGGGGCCCGAGAAATGGACTGGGAGGAGTAGAAGGAGTCTTTCTGGCAGACAAGAGGCTCTGAAGCCTGTCCGTCAGTTGGTGCCATTGAACACTCAGCTCTTTGCAGAAGTTACAAAGCCGGTCAAGGTCTGGCTCCTTCTAGAAAGGAAAGTGTTCCCCCTCCCCCCGACTCTCACACTGCTGCCCTCCACCCCCATCCCAGCCTCCACCCCTCTGAACTTGGCCCCCAGGCAGTGCAGACCCTGTGGGAGATGACCTCCCAGGACAGGTACACAACAAAGTTGAGAGAAATTCATTTCATGGCCAGTGGCTGCTTAGAAAAGGCGATCCCAGCATCCGAATGTGATAAATGTTAACTGAGCATTAATCGCATTAAAGAGGGCCCTATAAACTTTTCATTTCTAATTAAATTCATCCAATGATGCTGCCCAAGCGAGTACTCTGGGCCTTTGTTTATGTGGAAAATTAAAATGCAAATACAATGGGATTTATTTCCAGGAGTGAAGTGATGGGCCAGTCCCTCTGGCGACTGGTCCCCAGGCCCATCAGGTCAGGTCACTGCTGCTTTAGAGGTGCTGTCCCGCCTGGAACAGATTCTGGTACGAAACAGAAGGTTAGGGCTCAAGGTCAAAGAGAGTCAGAAGTGAGCGGAAGGTATAGAAAGAACAAGGGAAGAGGAAAAGCATTAGATGGATGGCCTAGGACACCAGGGAGTCACTGTCCTGGTATCTAAACACGCCCCCTCCGTTGCCCCCCAATTCTCACCCTTTACGAGAATAGAAAGGAGCCCCAGTGACTTCGTTGTTGAATGCTTGGCTGCTTACCGACAGTGGTTAGTTGGTGGTTTGAACCCCCCAGTCACACGAGGGAAAGTTGTGACGGTCTGATTCTGTAAACAGCACAGCCTTGGAAACCCTGCGGGGCAGACCCACTCTGCCCTCTAGGGTCACTGTGAGCCAGGATCCACTTGATGGCCTTTTAAAAGAGAGAGAGAGAGAGAGAGAGAGAGAGCAGACCCCCTGACCTTGTTTGCGAATTTTGATATCATCTCAAGCCTCCTCTGCAGCTCTGGGTGAAGGGTGTGTGTAGGAGGGAGAATTTGGAAGAAGTAGGCCTGCCAGGCTTCCGTAGGCCTGCTCCTAAAAGAACAAGTGCCCATCAGGAGGGAGGGCCCAGGGCCTGGCTTTATCTTCAGCTCTTTGAGGGTCCGCATCACGGCTTCCTTGGGCTCCGCCAGCCGGTACCAAGCATTGACACAGGGCAGTGGAGCAGAGGCCCAGCCTGAGCAGGACATTGTGCACGCATGCTCGCCTGCACACAGCCTTCGCCACGCAGCGAGCGCCTTATTTGTTTATAAGAATAAACAAACGTACCCGCTAGGAGTCCTTTAGTACCGAGATCGCTTTGATAAAAGTGGTCATCCTATATGCTATTGCACGGAACGAACTAGAGTTCCTGTTTACGCAAACATAAATAAAGTCACCGGGAGCGAGAACCTGGGTAAGAAAAACCCATTTGGGCAGATCAGTTAGAGACGCTGAAAGATGGCTCTGCGGCTGTATGGATGAGGCAGTTGTAAATAGCATGAAAAAGTAGAGCGAGAGGAAGAAAGAAAATGGAGTTTGGGAGAGATGATAAAAGGCAGAACCCTAAATCACAAATCGAGGTAAATGTACAAAGTCACAAACCAGATTTACGCCAAGCTTTTCAAAATCTACAGCTTGGGCAGCGAGTGCGTGGTGGAGCTAAGTGCATAGGCAGGCGGCCGGCACCTGGAGAGTGGATGAGGCCATGTCGGCGCCAAGAGGCGGGATTGGCTGCCACGTGGCCACGCTGCTCTCCGGACTGGACACTGGGCTGGGATTGATCCATCAGCTGTGCCGTGCAGGAATCTGATTGGATAGAGCTCTCTGGACAGCCAAGGGTAGAGCCTTATGAGGGTTTTAAAGGTCTGTAAGCACATGAGTCTCTTGTGAGCTGGACCCTTGTTCTAATGGATCTCCCAGGCAGCAACTCATTCCCAGAACGGAGGCTGCTTGACTGGTTTTGTCGAATAGCTGCTACCCCTGTCCTCTTTAGTCTGTTTTCTTCTGGGTTATTCTCTTCCTCCTCGGCGTTCACTTATGTCTCTTGGAAATGCATGAGCACTTGCTGACAAACAGGTTAATGGCGGTGGCAACTTCCAAACAGCTGGACGAAACCCAAAAAACTTGAGTCAATTTTCTATCAAGGCTGTCAATACGATGCCAGCTCCCCAGCGATTTAGAAACACGCACAGCCTTGACGGAATGTCTCCGTTTTTTTATCCGGGCACAGAACCCACACCTGTTTCTAGAGAGAAAATCATTCAAGGAGACAAAGCGTTGTGGTGAGAAAGCATCTTTGATACCGTCTGGGTTTGGTCTTGGGTCTGAAGTGCTGCAGGGCCTGGCTCTACCATCCGGTGGAGAACTGGCGGTGAGGGCATTTCGCGTCTGAACCGTCACAGCTGACAGGCACTTCTCTTCCCCCACGAGCTGCCTGGAAGGCAAAGCCTGGCCCAACGAAGCCAGTGGCCTTCGAGGCCTGGCTTTATAGTAAGAGAATATCAGAATTCTAAATGGATGTGGTCTTTCATGAATTTATTATTTCATGCCTCTATTAAAACATCTTGGCTGTGCACCTATTCTATGCCAGGGTATGCACAAAGCCATGTGCTGCCGTGCTGTAAAGCCTGGGGGCACTGGTGAGAGATGGCTCTGGTTTCTTACTCAGTGGGAGTCATGGTCATGCGTTCATTCCGTTCCTCTCTAGACCTCAGTTTCCTCGCCCGTAAAATGGGGATAATCACGGAGCTATCTCCTTGGTTCTCATGAGGGTTACATGAGCTAAGCAAGTAAGTCTTAGAGTTAAGCCTGTAGATATTCAGCGCTCCCTCAATGTTAGTAGCATGACTACAGCAATGATCAGCATCGTGTGCCTGGTCGATAGGGGTGGGTCTAGTTGTCATGTGCTCAAACATTGTAATCTTTCAAATGAAAGAGCTCCAGGGACCCAAAAACGGTGCTTTGGTGAGCAGGATGGTGTATCATGAATGCCAGTGAGATTTGGGAAGGACACTGCTCTCCTCTGCTCTCCAAACAAACACAGCATAACTCACCACGATTCACTTAAATGACCCTTGGACAGAAGTAGTCTTTAACTTCCCACTCTGTCTACTCTCACTTGAGAGTCCACCCTCTCTGGACGTGAGTGAGTGTGTGTTTGTGTGTGTGTGTGTGTGTGTGTGTGTGTGTGTGAACTTTGTGTGACTGTACATTCCCCTGCTGGAATGAGCCTGTTAATTCTTGAGGAGCTGAAGGTTGGCATTTTCGGGGCTTCCTGGCATTTTCATGGGTTGTGGTACTTTGCATTTTGTAAGTTGTTTTTTTTTTTTCTTGAATAAAATGAAATGATAGTGGGAGAAAATCCTTATTTGATAGGTTTGAAGGGTTCTTCTGATCCTTAAATGTCACCGAGTGGAGAGGAAAGGGAGGTGAAGGGGAAGAGGGAAGGATGAAAGGGGAGAGAAGGCATAATATGAGAGAAGAAAAGGAGCAGCCGGCAAACACTTGATGGATTCTAACTCAATCCATCCACGATCGTCCCCCAGACAACTGGGTCACGCGGGGATGCACACGCGTTTGATAGTCACCACAGTGGTCCCCATTCCTAAGGATCAAAGATGTGAAAAAAACAACTTAGTTTGACCTTAATCTAGTTGTTGTGGTGGTTCAAAGTCATTTGGGTAACCATGAATTCTCCTGCTTCCTCAATGCCCAACAATAGCAAAGATGGAAGCCAAAGTTGTCTGTTTATAGCTGGATCCTACTCTTCCTCATTTGCACCTAGTTAGCTGGGAAAATGGGAGAAAGATGAGGCTTTTTACTCCTGTACAGGGTTACAGTCTTGGAAACCCACAGGAGAAGTTCTACCTTGCCCTACAGGGGTGCCATGAGTCAGAATTGACTTCATGGCAGTGAGTTGAGTTTAGCTGGGAAAAGCCCTGATTTTAAAAGTAGAGTGCAAATCCTTCAAATGAGCTACATTTGAGTGTTGAGAGCACATTCATAATGAACATTTTTGGTAAGTGTCGGCCAGGTAGGAGGACTATAATCTTCTACTCATCAGCTCAGCGCTGGACACAACCCTCTGTCTGCAGATGGATGGTGGTGTGTCTGCAGATGGATGGTGGTGAACACTATTGGCCCTCATCCCCTGCAGCTGTCTGCGTGGACCAGAAGGCCAAGGAGGGAACTGCCCGCTGCCTTGTCCTGCCTGACTGTAGCTTTTGCACATCTCTAATGTAAACACAGGAGCCCGGGTGGCATAGTGCGTATGTGTTGGGCTTTAAGTCACAAAGTCAGCAGTTCAAAAACACTAGCTGCTCTGTGGGAGAAAGATGAGGCTTTCTATTTCCATAAAAAAGTTATAATCTCAGGAACCTACAGGGGCAATTCTACCCTGTCCTATAGAGTCACAAATGAGTCAGAACTGACTCCAATTGTGGCAGTGAGTGAGTGAGAATGTAAGTGCACACACACACCTTAATTTATTTCGGAATTTTTTGCCCCTTAGCACATATGTGTACACATCCTTATGCATGCATGGGCTGATCTTTGTTCAGCCAGTCATTGAATTTGTCATCATCATAATAGAGAACAAATTCTTACTGAACTAGGAACTGCTCTGTGTATGTTACATGCATTAATTGATTTAAACCTCATAAACAACCCCATAGGGCTTTATAGGATTGTTTATAGATGAGGCAACTAGAATACAGAGAAGTTAAATAATTTGCTCAATGTCACAGGCAGAAGTAGGACTTGAACTCATGCAGTGCTGGCTGTAATTGCTGCATGCTTCCCCATTACATCATACTACATATCAACCTTGTCTAAAAGGAAGTGCAGACATGGGTCACCTTTTGATGAGGTCTCATATCCAGCTATGTGTTCATAAATATCCTTATGAGCTTAGAATAGGGGCTCTGTACCTTAGTAGAAAGTCCTGCCCAGTCCACGTGCCCATGGTCTTCCATGACCTGTGAGTGCAGGTCACTGCTGGGCCACCTCATCTGAGGATGGTGGGAAGGAAGGAGAGGCTGATGGGTAGAGCCACACAGTGTAATGGACTGGAGAAATCTTGGAATTAAGAGTTCACATTTCGGATCCCTATTGAAATTGGGAAATTTGCTCTCATCTATTCTCCTTTAGCCCCAGCAGGGATTCAAACTCTCAAAAAGATTTGGAGTTAGCCTAGGGGCTTAATTTAAAATGAAGCAGAGGAAAAGAGGATCTATACCAGAGAGGCAGAAGCAGAGCTGTCCAGTCGAGCAGGGGCAACTTCTAGTGGCCAAGCTGGTTCTGATTTTGCTTCCCAGAAGCGTAGACCTGGACAGCTGGGCATCAAGATGACCTCTGTCCTGCCTCTCTAGAATCCCCCTTCTGGGAAGGAGCCTCGCAAATGACCAGGCCAGAGTCATCTAGAGAGGTGAAGGGTGGGCTCTCTCACCCACAGCCACGCAGAGAGAGAGGCAATTAAAGCGGTTGCTGAATCATACACCACCACCCAAATCCAACATCATTACTCAAGCCATATCACCAAGGAGACACCCATTAACCCAATCTCTGAGACCTACGTTGTGGGGGGTGGGGAGAAAAGATGCTGATATGATCAATGAGCGTAATAATTCACAGCAGAAACACAGACTCAGCCAAGAAACAATACTGGAGTCCCTCCAGCTCCGTGTTACACAAAGTGCACCCACCTCGGGACAATACCACAAAGCGCCATGTAACAACCCCTCAGGCAGCTGCCAGAATGTCCTGGCCCAGCACAACACAGGCTGCGACACAACACAATTCACACGCCTCATCGCCCAGGCACGCCCGCGCAGAAGCCAAAGTCACAGTGCCTTCTACCACACCCAGCCCTGCAACCTGCCACAGAGCCGCGGTGGGATCCAGAGAGCTTAGCAACCTCGCGGCCGTGGGAAGTGTAAAGAAATGATATACCGAACGAGAGTTTATTGTTTCACACAGTTAATACTTCGGAAAGAACAATAAGAGAGGTGCATGTTAAAAACAGAGGGCGGTGTCATATTGTGATTTGCACATTGGGCGGCTGCCCGGCTGCCCCCCTTAGAGAGAACGCTGAGGCCAAGGGCCATTGTAACAATCGGTTCGCCCAACAAACTCAACAAAAAATTAGGCATCGGTTCTGTGGAAGCAGGGTGAACCGGCTAAATCCCACCACAGCGACAGAGCCAGGAGAAGGTGGTCACAGCAGTGGTCTCCCCACCCAGCCTTAGCGCCGGATCACCCGCTAAGCAAGGCAAGCACAGGCTTCCTGGGCTTAGTTACTAACCTGTAGTGAACAATTTCACCTTTTTTTTTTTCCCCAGCCGGACAAAGAATCTGCTTCTAGGTCTGGCTGGCATCTGTCCCTCTGCCAACCCTATGCCCCTCCCTACAGATTCAAAGCCTCTTTTTAAATGTATATGGCCTGATTGCCACAGATTAGTACATAAGCAAAGTAAGTCTGTGCTTACCTGATTTAGTGAGTAATCACCCCTCCCTCCCCCCAGCAGCCTCAAGCCCCGGGATGGTCTGTTATGAAGCCCCGCCCCCTTTCTCCAGCAGGTGGATGTGCCCAGGCCGTCACCTTCAATAAGGCCTCTGGGCTCTCGCTGCTAGTAAGAGAGTAAATTGTCCCCTGAGCCTGCTTCCGGAGACAGGACAAATCGGCTCTATCTTGGTTGGGGGTTTAATAAGACTTTGCTGTTACTGAAAATGAGAGCACTCGGGGGAGCAAGGGGAAGGCGAGCGGGGAGGGCTTTGCCAAGCTGGGTGCAGGAATCCCCCTTCCTCCACGAGCCCTGCCTTCGGTGGCCATTCCGGAGCCGAAGCCTCGTGCTGGCTGCTCACTGAGTATCGATTCCGTCTGCAAGCAATTTTCATATTTCTTCAGGGACTTTCCAGCAGCAGCACAAGTCATTAATTCACCTTCCCAAATTGCTTATTCAATAGCAGGAACATGGCTCCTGAATAAAGTCCCAGAATTTATGTGACTTGCACGAGTCAGGAGGTCAAACAACTGTTATGGAGCGAAGTTAAAAATCCAAATAAAATATTGACACTTTTTTGGAGGGGTGGGCTTGGCGCAGGAAAGAAGCAAAGATATTTAAAATAGGGGGTTTTCTTTGTTGTTGTCGCAATGCCCCCAGGATAAAGAATGGAAGGAGACTGAAGACAAGTTGGAGTTTATAAAATCAATGGAATTTATTGCACAACTACTTGGCATTTAATAATTCTCTCATTTCCACGTTCCCCTCGCCCCCACCTTGTCCGGGCCAGACACCGAGAGATACACAAGTATACAAATTCGCCCGCATGCATATCGATACTGGTACGCAGGGCCAAGAGAAGGACACACTGGGGATGCGAGGACCTCACAGACCCGGAGAAGGAGCTAGTGATGCGTGTGGGGTCGTGCGGGACTGTGGCTTGCAGATTTGACATATGGGGCAAATATTTATGAAGTAGGTTTTGATAAACGTATTCAGGCTTGTAAATCCCAGATCAATGCGCCAGAGCAGACGTGCATCCAGAGAAAGAGGAATCATAGCGAGAGTCTCTAGAAACGGGGGACTCAGAAGACCACCTCTGGGCGGAGTCGCCCTCGACAAATCATATACATGAGTAACTATGCTTTTGAAAAGCAACCCTGGGACCCACCAGTGCACAGAAGATGCACTGAAGCCAAAGCCACGTACCCTAAAACTGTGTTGGTTGATAGCACAGGTCTGATGTTTATCAAACACAACCCCGGCACGTGTAAGAGGGGGCAAGCGTGCTTAGAATCACAGCTCCGTGTGACTGCCTGCGTAGACATTGACTCGGTTGTTCAGATAATGGCTGTTAAAAGACGGTAGGGAAGTTTTGCTCATGACCAGTAGTTAATAAACACAAAGATATATTACTGTAGACAGAGGTAATTTTTAAAAAGCCCCAAATCCTCACTGCTATTAGAGTCAATTCCTATTCATAGCAGACCTACAGGACAAGGCAGGACTGACCTCGGAAACTGAGTTTCCG
The DNA here is from genome assembly GCF_000313985.2 of Echinops telfairi. Lineage (NCBI taxonomy): Eukaryota > Metazoa > Chordata > Mammalia > Afrosoricida > Tenrecidae > Echinops > Echinops telfairi. Next base: position 28,115,988 of record NW_022103968.1, on the reverse strand, counting down.
AGACTGTAACCGTTTCTGGGAGTAGAAAACCTCGTCTTCCTTCCGAGGAGTGGATGCTGTTTCCGAACTACTGACCTTGTGGTTAGCAGCCCAACTTGTAACCACTACACCACTTGCAGGCTCCTAGAAGAGGCAATAGGGTTTATTTTATCAAAACCTGTCTGCAGTGCTGTTATCATGGGACCTTGGGCAATTTGCTTAGCCTCTCCACTGCCTCTTTGCTAAAGGAGAGACCATGCCCACTGTAGCAAGTTGTAGTTAAGAGTTGAAGGAGAAGGTGCATTTAATCCAGTGCCTGTCCTATAGGAAATATGAAATAGTTGTTCTGAGATATAAAATAAATGTTAGTTGTTACTTTTGTTACTAGTATATGGAACTCATCTATTCTCATGTAAACAGGCCTGACTTATTCTACCTAGTGGTTGGCAGCACGTAGCAGCATGAGCTCTGGAGTCAGGCACCTGTACCCAATCCCACCTCTGCTAACTTACACAACGGTATAACCTTGGGCACGTTACATAACCTCTCAGCAACTCCGTTAGCATTTCCTATAGAATAAGGCCAATAGCAGTACCGACTACATAGATGATTGTGAAAATTAAATAATCCATGTAAAATACTTAGCACAGTGCCAGGTGAGCATTAGAAGGGCCCCCATGTCTGCCTCCACCAGGTGGATGTGGTGAGCCTGGGATGGGGCCGGGAGCATTGGCTCTAGCCAAGAGTCCACGTGGGAGCCTTTTCGATGTCCTATCAGGCAGCCTTGTAGCCTCCGGAGCCTCCCAGGAAGGCCACCGAGGCGGCGGACAGCATCAGCCAGAAGCCCTGCTGATGAGGGCAGGGCCAGGAGGAGAGCAGTTAGTCTGGTCACGCTCTGGGCCTGGCATGCACCACAGACTGGTTTCCAAATGGTTAGTTAAGCACATTGCCCTTTAATTTTTAAACTTATGCGAACTATCTTAAAGTTAAATCAATCCATATGCTTACCATTCATCATATTAACCATCGCAATTGCCCTCTTGGGCCAGTCCCATGGCCCATCTAGCCTGGGAAACTGCCTCTGGCCCGGGCTCCCAGGGGCACGCAGTGGAGAATGATCATCCTCAATGCCTGTTTTAGAAGTCCAGGTTGATGCAGAAAATATGCCTGGTCACAAAGGAAGCCACTCGCAATGTGCCATCCTGGGGTGTCCTCAAAGAAATGATTTCGAAATGATGTTCCGTTTTAACCTATAGTGTAGCCTCCCCAGAGGATCGGATTAGCTTTTTGAATGTTAGTGGCTGTGTCAGTTGGAGTCAAGATGATCACATGGGGAGAAACGTGGTAAAGTGTGAGTGAGGAACTGCCTGAACTCTCCGCGTCGACTTTCTCCCAACCCACAAGACTCCTCCATGGCCCCAAGAGCCGGGTTTCCTGTGCCCTTGGCTAACACCAGTCATTCTATATTGGAGAGTTTAGGAATAATCTGGAGATTCGCTGTGAGAACTCCTACCCCGGGAGGGCTGAGGTGGGACCTGGGATTTTCATTTTAGCAAGCTTCCGTGGGTGGGGGGCTGCTAATGTCGGCGGTCCGAGGACGGCACTTTGAGAACACCCTCCTGCAAGCTCTTGGGTAGGGCTCTCCTTTCTCAGAGTTTAGTTTTGGCTTTTGAGGTGCAACCGAAGAGGCAGAAGTCCTCGACCCATTTGGGGGTGAGAGTGGGGGTGGGAGGGCCCTGGGTCAACTTGAAACCTTTAGATCCCAGCTCTCTTCCTCCACGGCCAGAATGAAGGTCCTGGTCACCGCTTTGAAGAATGACCAGTCTCTGTTAGCTGCTATGACAGAAAATCCCACAAGGGAGTGGCTTTAAAGAACAGACATGTATTTTCTGACTGTCCAGGAAGCTAGCCATCCAAATTCAAGGCATGGCTTTAAAGCAGTGGTTCTCAACCTTCCTAATGCCGCGACCCCTTAATACAGTTCCTCATGTTGTGGTGAGCCCCCCAACCATAAAATTATTTTCGTTGTTACTTCACAACTGTCATTTTGCTACTGTTATGAATTAGACGACTCCTGTGAAAGGGTCGTTAGACCCCCCAAAGGGGTCTCGACCCACAGATTGAGAGCCACTGCTTTAAGGGGGAGGTCTTCCTCGTCTGTAGCTCTAGTTATTCCCAGGATTCCTTGGGGTGCCTCCTCTTGGCATCTCTCTTCTTCTGGTGTGTGTCTCTGTTCTGAGCTTTCAATCACTCACAAGTGATTCGCTTTAGGACCCTCCCTACATTGCCCAACCTCATTCACATGAGAAACGCCCGATTTCCGGCAGGATCACATCTCCAGGTACAAGGACCGGGAACTCAGCTCACATTTGGAGGGAGGAACACTGCTTAGTCTCTACTAGCGGCCCTTCCACCCAGCCCTGAAAGCTCTCCCGAGGTGGTTCATTGTGCCAACGCAAGGCCACAGGGTGCGGGAGCAGGCAAAGCCACACAAAGGGACCAGGACTGCTCTGAAGAATGTCTGATCATCCGGGCGGGGGTGGGGGTGTAGGTGGGGGCGTGCAGTGTGTGTATGGGGGTGAGTGGGTGCTGTTCCTTGTGGAGTCCTGTGGGAGGAAGGAGGTCTAGTTCTGTTGTTTAGTTTCTGCGTTGGGCAGAGGAGAGAGCTCCGTTCCTTCTGGTTCTCAGGAGTTGGGAGAGGTAGCCCGGTTCCCAGGAGCGAGGACATTTTCCAGGATGATCTGTGATGGCTCGCTTGAGCTTCTGTCAGGAAAAATCTCCAGCTGTTTGTGTTGCTCCGACTTGCCTGGGGGCTGAGCCAGGGACACGTGCCTGATGGAGGCAGCTCTCAAAGGCCCGAGACGAAACAATGACCTGCATGATTTGGGCAAACATTCTTTGCGGGAGCAAATCTGGCTTTGTTCTTTGGAAGGTTCCGGGCAGCCGGAAGCCAGTGGCCAAGGCCCTGCTAGTCCCGACTGGGCTCAGTGGACTTTTCTGAAACAGTCTCTCCTCTAGGTTGCTTTGAATGACCAAATCACGAAAGTCTTTCCCCAGCCTGGGGATCAAATGGGTTCTCCGTAGACCCTCAAGTGAGCAGTCTGCCCCAGGACAATGAGAGTGGACAATGAGAGAGTCTGTATGTCTATGACACACTTGTGGAGTTACTTGACACCTCCTCCCGAGGCTCTTGGAGCAAAGTGGTGATTTGACTTGACCTGCTGCCAGCCCGCCCTCCCACGAAGTCATTCTAAAGTTGAGGGGCATTCTATTCTGGACAGCTGGGCAAGATGTCTCGGGGACCTGCTTGGAAATCTCCTGTATACCTGGCATCTGGTCCCAGCCCGAGTGATTACTCCCCTCTTCCAATTGGGAAGACTGAGGCTCAGGGGAGACCCCTGACCTTTCCTTTCTCAGCACATGGCCCAAGAGAGACCCGAAGTCGAGTTCAGGAGCTTCAATCCTGGGCTTTGAGGTGTCTCTCTCCTGAAAGCAGTATCCCGAGTGGGTCAGGGCACAGGTCCTAGGGAGGCGGTAGGGGGCTGCTGAGTGACATTGCGTTGGTTCCTGTCCATAAAGACAATGAAACACTGCCTGGTCCTGCTCCACCCTCACCATTGTCCCTACACTTGAACCCATTGTCGCCGCCCCTGTGTCCATCCGCCTTGTTGGTCCTAGGGGTTAGTCCACCTGAATTCACATCCTAGCTTTGCCGGTTACTGAATGGGTGACCTTGGGCAATTAGAATATACATACATGGGTAGCTGGGAGAATTGAGTGAACGCCTTGTTGGAAATGTCTAGAGCCTTGCCAAACAGAGAGTAAATAAATACTCAGTCGACAGCGCTTCTTACTGGATCCTCTGCGAAGGAAGCTTTGCTTCTAGATATCCTGATCAGCTGGGTCCTGGAAAGGCTGCCGCCTCATTCCCTCCAAGGTGAGCTGTCTGAGGTCACCCCCATGCTAATAGGACGTCTTCTCGTCTCCACCGCAGGGTGAGTCTCTGCATACCATTTGTTACCATATAATATAATGTAATATAATATCATACATAACATAACATAATATGATGGGTAGGTTAACTTGGAAGCCCTAAGGCGGACTGTGGATGGATGGATAGATGAATAGATACATTTGTACTAAGTATACATACATTATATCATTCTATTGATTTGTAAAAAGTTCCCGGTCTGCCTGGCTGTAATGAGATTTTTGAACTTTGCGTGGCGATCAATGAGAGGAATATTATTGGCCTGGAGAATTGATATACCTGCTTTCGGTGGCTTGTTCTGCTCCCAGGCTGCCCCGGCCCCCCAGGTGTACGATTCCAGCAGACACTTAACCTTTTTTACAGTGTCATCAGGCTAAAAGGAATCTAATAGTGACACAGGACTTGTGCTCAGCACTCTGCCACTATTGCTTTCCTGTCACAAATAATTTATAGCCTTCTATTTCCATCCCTGAGCCTGCACCCCAGCCCTGCCTCCTGTTTTCCCCCAGCTCCCAGGAATCAATAAGCTCACATAGCCACGGTGGAACTTGAGGGTGCAAGGAGACAGACAGACAGGGAGAAAGCCAGGGTGTGTGTGTGTGTGTGTGATAGATGTGTGTGATAGATAGATAGATAGATAGATAGATAGATAGATAGATAGATAGATAGATAGATAGAAGCACAGAGGAAGAAAAGAGAGGAGGAGGGAGAGGGGCTAGAACTTGAATAGGCAGGACAGACACCCATGTGCTTTCTAAGAAGGCATGAGATCTTTTCCATCTCGTGTCAAGTTTAGCTAACTGTTCAGAGGAGACTTGAGGCACAGCTTCTGTTCTTACTCACAGAGCGGGTAAGGCCGTCTTGATCTCCAGCTTGGCCAGGAATGAAAGAGAATTCCTTGCTGTCCTTTAAAACCCTGCCATCCTTCTTCAGCATCTCTTGGGACTGAAGGAATTGTTGCTGGGCCCTTTGTGCCTACTTCCCAGGTCAAGGGCTGGTCCAGTCCCCAGCCTCTCTCCCTGTGCATCATCCTGATGCAACTTCAGGGCCTGGCCACCTGCTGCTGTGGTGCTTGATGCTCTTACCCGGGTCTTGGCAGCACCTGCACGCACCAGGCAGGCTGTGCAGGGCTTCTGCTCAGCGCCTAAATAGAAAGCATCCAAGCCTAGGGGTTACCCATAAGAATAATAATACTAGCAGTTCTTATTATTATAGCCAGCATTTATTGAGCAAAGCATCATACTAATCACGTTACATGGATTATCCTATTTAATCCTCACAATAGTCCTATGAAGTGGGTAGTATTATTATCGTATTTTACAGGTGAGGGAATAAGAAACTGCCAGTGAATTCACAGGCAGGAAGAAGCAGAGCTGGGATTCAGACGCAGGCAGGCTGAGTCCGAAACCTCCCCTGTAGTACCGTTTTCTGTGCTCATGCTCCTTTGAGGTCAGAGGTTCTAAGTGCCTGCAGGTCTCTATGCTGGAGCGAAGGTCAAGGTCGGGGGGGGGGGCTCCTGGGAGAGGACAAATTCTCTTTGAAATGGTGGAGGAGGAAAAGCATTGCTGTGGAAGAAAGTACGGAAGAGAGAGAAGTGGCCAGCAGGCACCTGGCAGGGCGGTCTGTCTGTGGAAACGGGAGATGGCACTTCTCAGCTCCCAGGTGGAGGAGATGTGCCAGACAGTGCTCCTACCTGCACCTCCAAGGGTTTCTATCCAAGGACCGGACCTTCCGGACCAAACCTGCCAGGGGTCATGAAGGACAGGGATGTTCTCTGGGGCCAGGAATGAAAAGCATCAGAGAAGGAGGGACAACAGTTTCAGGTGGTCACCAAGAGGAGCTGATTTACTTCTTCCCTCCCACCCCTAGTGGGATTCCCATGAGTCGTTGGGCTGTTATACAGGATGCTGGGGGCGTGTGGTGGTGAGGGGATTCAATGACCCCACGATCCCTGTTCTTAAATTTCCTGGGATCAGCCCTAGGGACCAGCCAGTGCCCACTGTCTAGGGGTGGGTGCACACCGAGAACATGAGGAGCTCACAGCAGACACCCTGCCCAACACCCTTCCCTTTCACCACCACCAAGCTGCTGTCCGGGAGTAGTGATTTTCTATCACTTGCTGCCTCAGTTCAATCTGCACCGCTGGCCTGGGGATCAGAGGCCCTGGGTCACAAAGACAGAAACTCTGCGAGGCCGGCCAGTTATCTGCCTTGCCCAGCCCCAGCACTGGGATTCCCTTAGCCTGCGGGCCACCCGCAGCGCCTGCTGAGACGTGGAAGCTATCGCTGCAGTGACTCAGGAGCTGCTGCTCTGAACAGCTCCGCACCCTTCTAAATGTTTCTGGTAGACCTGTCTACACTCACTTTCCAACAAGCAAACTGACTGCCCTCGACCCTACAGGACAGGGTAGAACGGCCCCGTGAGTTTCTGAGACTCTGTTTTTAAGAGTTGGAAGTCCCATCTTGCCGTAGCTGCTTTTAAATCTTTCCCATTGCGATCATGCTCCAAACCTTCCTCCTTCCCCCAAAGCTCTTACCTTCTACCTTACTGAGAGGTAAACACTCCCTTTGGCCTCATCCAAGTAAGCCCGATCTGGCTGGCTCCTCCCCCTGGCCCTGCCCATCATTCCTGCTCTCACAACCACCCACAGCGTCTCTTTCTCCGATTCTCCGTCTTCAGACAGGTCCAGACCGCCCGTTCTCCCGATTCCTCAGCTCTCCTGGCCGACTTCTCTTGCTTCCCCCTTCTTGTCTCCCACTCACGTCTTAATGTCTCTGTCCAAGTCTTGCTTCAGTCCCTTGTGGAGACCCTCTCCAAGGTCACGGACAGTCATCAAAAGCCCCGAGTGTGTTTCTCCTTGTAGTCAGTTCTCTTCCATCTTGATGTCATGGTTGGCGCTGTGGACTGAGTTCGCTTCCCCTCTGACTTACGTGAAACCGCCCTACCCAGACTCTCCCGTCTCCTGTGTGAACACCACTTCTCTGGTTCTTCACCAGCTCTGTCTCTTTCCTCTTTTTTCTGAAAATAGATGCCCTCCAGCCTCCACTCCTTAGATAAATTCTTGTATCTCTCAACTCCCTTTGTCTTGACCCAAACTCATTGCTATCAAGTTGGTTCTGACTCATAGTGACCCTCTATAGGGTTTCTGAGGCTGTCAATCTTGATGGGAGCAGACAGCCTCATCTTTCTCCCTTGGAGCATCTGCTGAGTTTGAACCATGGACCTTACAGTAAGCAGTTCAGCGTGTACCCAACAGCCCTATGCCTTCGGTGCCAGCCGACCCATGAGTATTTCCACCTGGATGTTGTCCCCTTTGCCAGTTAAGATATGAATGTGTCGGACTCGTGTCCTCACTCTGCTGCCAAAGCTGCCATCCCTCTGCACCGATTCCTGCCACAGATACGTCCCACCAACCTTCCAGTTGCACAGAACTGGGCGCTGTGAACAACAGGTGACACCAGTTAGGCGCCCAGATCTGGTCACTGTGGCATCCCGGTGCCTCGCCGAGCTCCTCTTCCTTTTCAGAGGTCCCCGCTAATGCCTTTCTTCCAGAGGTCACGCTTTGGCGGGATCCATTTGCACACGTGACCTCTAGTTTAGAAATCACTCGTGGTTTGGGACCCTCTCAACCCGGTCCTCTCGTGTTGGTGGCAGCCTGGCGCCGTCAGAAAGCCCGCGGGCCTTTGAGGCTGTGCGCTGACGCCGCGCCAGCAAGCAGAGTGGTCTTGAGTGACCACCTTTGGAGGTTGTCGTGAGAGTGATTAAGAGTACGCCCACATCTATGCTCTAATCTGTCTATCTTATCGACACATCGTAGGTGCTCAACTAATAGAAAATCGCCAGCATCATCCGAGTTTTCAGCCTCCTTTTCTGTTTCTGGCTAGACCCCGGTCTAGGACTGAATCCCTGAGAGCAGTGTGCACTTCCGGCTTCCGTGCCCTTATTTATGCCTCCCCCAGCATCCGCTTCTAACATCCTCCTCTGCGTCTTGACTCTTTTCTTTTTTTTTTTAATTTTGAAGTGCTTTTTATTTATTTATTTTTTTATTAGGGGCTCATACAACTGTTATCCCAATCCATACACACATCAATTGTGTAAAGCGCATTTGTACATCGTTTCTCAAAACATTTTCTCTCCACTTAAACCCCCGACATTAGGTCCTCATTTTGCGTCTTGGTTCTTCGTAGAATCATATACTTTTTTTTCCTGGGGAAAGAGGCCTCATAGGTTCCCTAGCAGCTCTTCTGTTTGACCGCTGAAGAAAGGAGCTGAATGCTGTCTCCAGGCTACGTGACTTGAGACTCAGTCTCCCCAACCTGCAGCCCCGTGCCCTTTCCGCTATCCTGAAACCAGCTGCCGTGATCAGACTCATCTGGCTCAGGGTGACTCCAGGTGTATCACAGTAGAACTGGGCTCCAAAGCTTTTCAAAGAACTGTTTGGTTGTTGTTGTTTTAAGTAGAGCACCAGGCCTTTCCTCTGCAGCACCTCTGCGTGGACTTGAAGCGCCAACCCTTCAGTTAGTAGCCAAGCATGTAAAGGTGGGTTCTCTGCAGGGGCTCCTTGGATCCTGCTCTGCTTTAAAGACCCTCACTGGGTTCTGACTCCTCAGTGATAACCTCCCCCAGTCCCCCACCTTCAAGAAGGCTCCTTCTCGGGCTCCTTCTGGCATTAACCTGGCCCCTCTGTAGTTACTTAGCCTTTTGGAGGGTGCATATCTTCTGGACACTTCTCTCCAGCACTGTGATGTCAGAGCGTCATCCCTATGCCCCGCAATTGCTCAGTAAAAGCCAGTTGGAGCTGAGTCTGCTGCAGCCCATGACTCACCTGGCTGGTTAAGGTAGGTGTGGCTCACACACCTCTCAGGGAAGGAGCAAAGCTCTGGGAAAGGTTGCATCCAAGGACAACTAATTTGGCCCATGGGTGGAGAGAGTCACTCCTCAGTACTGATCCTAGGGTTGGATTTTGGGTTGACGAGCTCTGACCTTTCCAAATCACTGAAAAAGCACAGTCATCTCTCTGCCCTAGTCAGATGGTTCATTTCATCCTTGGGTCTACAGAGAAGGTACCGGGCCTTCCAACCAGGCCAGGAAAGAGGTTGTGACCCAAGGAAGACCTCCAGGCAAAGAAAGTTGGCCATCAGCCAGCCACCCAAGGACGGACAGGGTGTGTACTTGCTTGGGCACAATAAGCAGACTCAAAAAGAAGTTGTTCAGGGCTGGTGTCTGGCCCGGGACTGGGCGCCCTGTTGGACTCCTGTAATCCTGTTCTGGTCTGGCTGCATCAGAGCTCTGGGAAGGGGGAAGGCCCAGCCCTGCCCACTGACTCTGGAGGCCTGGGACACAGGTCCAAGGGAAAACATCATTCCGGAGTGGTCTCCAGGCCCAGAAGTCCTGCTACCAGGGGAGATATGTGAGTGGATAAGGAGGGAAGGGTGGGCAGAAAGCCTCACTACCTGAAGTCAAGCCACAGTTCGGATGGCGCTCAGGCCAGAGCAGAGTGGAGACCATCTCTGTCGACAGCTGCACGAGATTGGCCCGGCAGCGCCAGCTGTGCCCGGCAGCAATCAGCCTGTCAGTGAGGGCAGCGCCGTGGGAGCAGGAGCAGGAGGACGGAGCCGGGGAGCTTGGGAGAGCCCCTCTCCGGGCTGGGTGGGAGGGCACCGGGCCAGGTGACGGAGGCACGTGATGTGTGATGCTGTTGTGATGCTGTTGCAGGATCATTCGGACCAAAGTTCAGCAGCCTTTCCACCCGACCCCCGATGGGGCTGGAACGGGAGTGACTGCCCCTGGCCACACCATTGGTAAGAGCGCTCGGCGGTCTGGGAAGGGGAACCTGAGCCCCCTGAGGGAAGCCCCTTCCCTCAGAGCGGCCTGCCAGGTCTGCGGCCCAAGGCTTGGTTAGCCAGTTTCCCAATCCCTGCTCTCCCTGAGTTTCTAGACTAGAGGTTCAGGATCTCCCTGAGAGAGACAAGTCCACCTGGATGGCTCTCTGCCTCCCACCCACCTCACCTGCCCCTGCCTTCCCTCAGTCCGTCCGTCTGCCTGTCAGTCAGTCAGTCACTCTCAATTAAGTCCACATTCTCCTTTTAGGATTTCTCCTTCTTCTGGCACTCCCCCTCCTCCCTCTCAATCGTTTGTTATGTGATCCTGTCTTCCCACCTGCCCCTCTTTTTTTCACCTCTACTCTCTAGAGGAGCCCTGGTGGCGTAGTTTGGTCAGCAGTTCGAAAGCACCTGGTGCTCTCTCTATTCCCATCCAGAGGGACAGTCTCAGGCTCTCACAGGGGGAGTTCTACCCTGTCCGTGAGGGTCTCTGTGAGTCAGCATGGGCCCCGTGGCTCTCAGTGTGGTTGTGGCTGGCTTGGCTCTGACTATTTTGGGAATGAGCCTTCTTTGAAAAGCATCCTTCTTTCTTCTTCCCGCCCCTCTCCTCCCCTCCGCCTTTTCCTTCTGTCTCCTCCTCTCCCTGTGCCTGGGCCTGGATTCGAGTCTCTTCTCGCCCCCTTCCTCCGCATGCGCTCTGTCCCTCTTGGCCAGCCTCTCGTGATCTCTCTGTCTCTGTCACACGCACTCAGCAGTTCTCTTGCCCTCGCCAGCCCCCATTCACTCAGCCTCACTCAGGACCAGGCCGCGGACACACCTGTGAAATCCACACACCTTTCACACTTCCCGTAGGCCTAAGGGTTCTTGATGGTACCACAGCTGTATTTAAGGCCTGGGGCTTGAGGGGCTGGGGTGTGATTAAAATGTCCCTGCTGCCCCTCTTGGCAGCGGTGCCCTTCTCTCTTGACCAGTAGGAGGTGGCGATGGCTGGTCCCAGCCCTCCTGGAGTTGGCAGGAGCTATTATTTATTAAGCCTGTATAACAGCGTGTGCTGGGAAGGAGGGTGAGGCCAGGCTGTACCCGAGCCGATCACTGCTCAGTGAACAAGTTTATTCACCTGTGCCCTGAAGGGAAGAGTAGGAACTGCTCATGTGGTTTCTGGACCAGAAGCAACTGTGTGCGTTGGGGAGGACCGGGCCTGTCCTGTGTCTTCCGCAGAGTTGGAGGCTGACCTCACCACGTCATAGCCTAAATCAGGACTGGCGACGACACAGTCCCCGACATTGAGGAACAGCGAACCCCGGTTTGTCAGAGGCGTTTGCTCAGTCCTGGGGGGTGAGGAAGCCCAATTTGGAGCCACGCCCTCTGGAGGAATGGCTTTCCAGGTGAAATCACTCTGGGCCTTTCCTGGGCCTGCCCTTGATCCATCCTCAGGGGAGTGAGTTTAGGAAACAGAGTGACGTCGATAGGGTGACCTCAAAGGCCTGCAGTCAGCTGGCCTTCACCCACCCCTGGGCTGAGCACGGTTTGAGTCGCCCTAGACCTAGAGCGTCTAGGTGGCCCGGTGGCCTAGTGGTTCCAGGTCGGGCTGCCAACTGCAAGGTCAGCACTTCTGAACCACCTGCTGCTCCATGGGAGAAAGAGTTTTCTACTTTCTTAGAGAGTTATGGTCTCAGAAACCCACAGGGGCGAGCCCACCCCGTCCGATAGGGTCACTGTGACCGGCCATTGACTGGATGGCACTGGGCTTGTTCTGAGACTGTATATGTGGCAGCGTGTTCCCCTTCCAGCCCCAGAGGAAGAAGGGGACTCCAGGTTCCCCACTCCCCCATTTCCTCTGCTGGGCCCTGGCCGGAGATCACAGCCATTCTCCTTATAGCACATTCTCCTCCCTTTCTCCCAGTTCCCAGCACGGCCTCCCCTCCTGTCTCCAGCGCCTCCAATGATCCAGTGGGATCCTACTCCATCAATGGGATCCTGGGGATTCCTCGCTCCAACGGTGAGAAGAGGAAACGTGATGAAGGTAGGGAGGAGGGAAGCTGAGCGTAGGGAGGAGGGGAGAGGTTTGGCTTCCCTTTTGCATGCTTTGTCCTCGGACACAGAGCTCCGGTTTCGGCCCGGCCTTGCAGCTGTCTGCTATGAGATCAATTTTAGTAGCAAAGCCCAGGTCCCCCCACTGCCCTGCTGGCTCCTGGAGAGAGGGCGGGAGGCTGCTGGTGGGGCCATCAGCTTCACCATCTGCTCAACCCCAACCACCTCCCCTTCCACTGGGACTCACCCCTCGGTCCCTGTGGGATGCCAGGAGGAGGAGCCTGAGCCATTTACCTCGGGAAGGTTGGGGAGATTGGGGGACATCTGGTCTCTGACCTGAGGATGTAAGGCCAGCCTGCCTGTCCTCACCTGATCCCACCCCAGCAGGAGGTAGCGAGTGATGTCATTTGCAGCTGATCTGGGTGTCTTTTCTCTGTAACACATGGGCATCACCCCCCATGAACTACCTAGGGACAGGGCCCTCGACACTTGTTGGTGGGAGGAGATGGTACTTGAAGTCCTCACTTGCTCTCTCCCCAACCTCCCCACTCCTGGCACCCTTCAGAGGGTGGTAGCTCAAAGGGAAGAGGGCATGGAGGAGAATGGAGAGGAGCAAAGGAAATATTCAAATGGGGGCGGAGGGCCACTGAAATGAAGAAAGACTGCGGTCTTAGGTCTCCCCTGCCCTGGCAGCAGTGGGGAAAGTGTTTCCGAATGTTGTGGCAGGAGGGATCCCTTGGTTAGCATTTGCTTCTCTTCGGGTGCATGAGATCAAAGCCCAGGGAGATAAGCAGGGGCACGGTGTCACAGTGTCTCCAGTCAGGCCCCCACCCCGCTTCTCCTAGGGCCCCCACTGGGGAAGATGTAGCCCAGCCTAGGGAAGCTGTGTGGTGTTATGGGTATCGCCCACAAAATGGACAGTATCCACGAAGGCTGGGCATCAATGGGGTGAGTGTAGAGTCCATTTTGAGCCCAGGGCAGTCCCCGTGTCTGCCTGTTGTGGCTGCATCTTGCCCAGTCAGCGTCTCTCACAAAGATCCTGTTTGGACCCTAAAGGATACGGCCATCCCAAACACAGACACGCCCTTGATGGGGGTAGCTTCGGAGGGTGAGGATCAGAAAAGAGAAAGCTGGGATTCCCTGAACCAATGGTCGGAGGCTTCCTGGACCCAGGCTATGGGTGAGGAGAGAGAAAGAGCCTTGGCCTTCAGCAGAAGGGACAGAGTGGATGAGAGCCCTAGGTCTGGAAAGACAGGCGTGACCTGGTGCTGGCCTCCTTCCAGAAGCCCTAATGGCCTCGTTTCACAGGGAAACAGCTTGTCTGGCTCTATTTCTCCTTCTTCCAAAATATCCAAACCCATTTGGCTGCCACGGCCTTTGCCACTCACTAAATTTCATTGTGGTTGTTTTGGCGGCAGCCACTGATGGGCAGGGGGAGGCTGAGTGAAAGCCCTAAGCCCCGATTCCCCCGAGGGGCACTTCTTCCCATACTGGGGCCAGAGCCAAGCCCTCTGGTACCCTCTGGCTTAGAAGATTCTGCCTCAAACCCCCAAAGGCGGCTTCTCTTTCGCATCACGGACGCTGCTTGTTTTTGCAGTGAGGTGTGCAGGGGTGGAGGCAGCTACAGAAGCCCCTCTGTCATGACTGTTAGTCTCTGTTAACTTGAGGTTGGAGCCAAGCATGTCCTCTGCTCTCTGGGTGCCTCTGGCCATGAAGGGAGGTGGGGGTAGGGAGGCGCTGGCATGAGGCTGTAGCCACCCAGGGGCGGGCCGGGCGGGCCCAGAACACAGCACCTCCTTTCGGAACAGTTGATCATGTTCGCTCATTGTTTCTAGTCTATTCAGTTTAATGAACCTTTCGTGCACATCAGTTGTAAGAAAGGCTGGGTGCTACCGAAGCCTAAAGCAGAACAAGATATGATTCTTGTCCCTAAGGACCGTGTCGTCTGGCAGGGCGTAGAACGCACGTGAACCCAGAGCGCAAAAAGGCCCATCAGATATGTGTGTTGTAATAGAGATCTGGGCTGTAAGCCACGGCCACTTCAGAGGCAGGAGGGCGTAAAGCACCAGGAAGGGGTGCTGTTTGAGGACAGACGCGCAGATGGGTGGGGAGGATGACCAAAGACAATGGTGGTGTGACATTCTGATAGCCTGGGACTTGTGCCCAGCAAGTCCTGCTGGTGGGAAAATGCAGAGCGCTTTGGCTGCACTGAAGAACAAGGGGGAGTGGTGGGAGGTGAGGGCAGGGAGGTGGATGGGTGGCTTAGTTATCTAGTGCGGCTACAGCAGAAGCACCGTACATAGGTGGAAAGTTATTTTCTCAGTTTAGGAGACTAGAAGTCCAAGTGCAGGGTGCCAGCTGGGGGAAGGTGGCTCTTTTGGTCAACCCTGGAGGAAGGTCCTTCCCTCTTTGAGCTTCTGCTGCCGGCTGATCTTCAGGAGGCTTGACATCGCTTCCTCCCAGCTGTGCTGCATTTTGCTACTTGTTTAAGCTTCTTTATATCTCAAAAGAGACGACTCAAGTAACACTTTACACTAATCCTGCCTCCTTAACAGAGCAAAGACCACCCATTCCCAAATGATAGAACCACAGACATAGAGGTGAGGATTTGCAGCACATACTTTTTTTTAGGGGGGGGGAGGGGACAAAAGTTGATCCATAACATTTGACCCTTTGGCCCCACCCCAATTCATCCACCCTGTCACATCATCCCCAAAGTCTTAAGTCCAATTCCGAAATCCCATCTTCTGAGCCATCTAAATCAAGCAGGAGTGAGATTTTAGGCATATTCCAGCTTGAGGCAAAATTCCTCTTCATCTGTGAGCCTACAAACCTAGAACACACATTAGCTGCTCCCGAAGTTCAGTGGTGAAACATCCATGGGAGACATTTCCGTGGTAAATGGGATACGTTGGAGACAGAAAAGGGGCAACAGGTTTCAAGTATGATTAAAACCCATCGAGCAATGTTCAGCAGCTTTGAAACTAATACTCTGTTCTCTGAGACCTCTAGGGCAGGACTGTTTCCTTCCAGACTCTGGGTCTTGGCCATGATCTCTGGAATCTGCATAGTGACCCCTTGGCTCTGGGCTTCAGCTCTGCCTTTCAGGCCCACTGGGATGGCAGCTCTGCCCCCTGGACGTTGGGCAGCCAGGGTCTCCTAGTCCATCTGAATGGTGGCCCATCTATCAGGGGCGGCTTCAGTCTTTCCCCCCTTGGGCATGGCAGCCCTACCCACTTACTTTTGCCTTATGGCCCCATCTTCCTGGCACTCCTTGGTGGCAGCCTGTATTCCAGAACCAAGTTGGTGAACATTGTCCCCTTTGAAATCTGGGAGACTGTGGCCCCACCCTTTGAGGTCTAGGAGACGATTTGCCCCACCTTTTAAAACCAACGAGGCCCTGCTTCCTGCACTCTCTCTGACAGTTCTGTTGACTGTCAAGCTTCGCCAGGGTTGGTCACTTTCCTTCCTTGGGAGAAGCAGATGTAGCTCCTCTCCCGCCTTAGGATTCCAAGAGGCAAACAGTGCTCTTTTCTTTCGAGCCCTTGGTCTACACTAAGGGTTTTTGTTTGTGCTGCGATCGTTAGATCCACCAGCCACTGACTTAATCTCTTTAACAAAATATTGTGGAGCCACATTTCTGGTGAGTATTGTAGGACACATGTCCATCCATGGTTTGTTTATACAAGGAAACTTTCCAAATCCTTAAATTGTGTCTTTGTTTCGCAGTTCATGTTTAAGTTCATCTCTCTTCTTCTACATTCTACAAGTTGCAAGGAGAAATTCCATAGCCCCCTTAAGAGCTTCCTTAGAAATCTTAGCCAGGTATTCAAGTCCACGACTTATAAGTTCTACCTTCTAACAAACATTCAAACACAGTTCAGACAAGTTCTTTGCCACTGCTTAAAAACACCACTCTTCCTTTGTCGTTCAATCCCATGCTCATAATTTTCTTTGAAAAACTCACCAGGAGTTCAGTTAGCACCTGTATTTCTAGCAACATACTGGTGCTGGTGCTCTCTGTACTCTTGAACTAGTGGTGACTTTGTCAATAGCTCCCTTCCTTTCTTCTGGTAGCCTTCCCCAGAATTACCTTTGATGTCCATAATTTTACCGGTCGCGTCACGGCGTTCTAGACTTTTACCGTTAGACACCTTAGAACTCTCCCAGGCTTCACCCATTACCGAATGCCAAGACTTCCACATTCTAAGTAGCTGTTAGAACTTTCCAGTGCTCAATTCTGCTTTGGTTACAGTGTTCCTAAAACAGGAATGCCAAAAGGGGATGCCTTTATCCCAGACAAATTTATCTTTTTAGAGTCGAGGAGGCTAGAAGTCCAAATTCCAGGTGCCAGCTCTAGGGGAAGTTCTCCCGCCTCTGTCAGCACTGGAACAGTGTCCTCCCTCCTCTCTCTGGACCTCTGCTCCTGGGCCAGCTTCATGTGGCTTGGCTTCCCTCCGGCTCCGCTTCTTTTCTTGCTGGCTCGTTTAGCCTCCTTTAGATCTCTGAAGATATACCGATCCTTCACCAACCCTCCCTCATCAACATGGCAAAGACCACCCATTTCCAAATGAGGTTATCATCCCAGGCATAGAAGCTAGGATTTTAGAACACATATTTTGGGAGAACACGAGTCATTTTTAAAGAGTGAGTTATCTGTTTGAACTTGAACATAAGTCAATAAATAAGGCAGTGAGTCAGGCCAAGCCTAGACCCCATTGGGAGCTTGGACTTCTTCTGAAAGCGTCATCAGGAATCGATAGGAGAAGTGCTGGGTTGGGGATGTTCTTGTTCCAACGGTGAGACCAACTGAGATGGAAGCAGGGACATGTCTCCAGGTGTCTTCTAGGTGAGGACTAATGGGCCTCCAAGTTTCCTCTTATTGCTGAAGCACTGTCTTCCAGGTCTTGCCAGGTGGCATGAAGGACTAAAGGCCCTTCATGCATTTTTTGGTGTGGGGGTGGTGGGATTCTTTTGCCCCAACTCCTCCTTTCTCTTTACCTAACTCCTGCCTTTTCTTGACCGACCCAGGCTAGACCTAGCTATCCTTTCTTGGGAGCAGCCCAGAGTCCAGGGAGGAGGCATGCGCTCCCTGACCCTGGACTTGATCCATTGGAGCCAGGTGGGAAGGGAAGGAGAGGGTGAAGCCTTTTCACTGCCTTTCCTCCCCTCCCCCATGCTGGGTGCCTCCAAGCAGCCAGGCCCCCTTTTGCATTAGGGAGCAACTCGGATGATTAAGAATACGGGAGATAATTATGTGTCAAGATGATGTAGCCCAACTCCACAGTCAGGCCAAGGTAGCAAAGCCGCTCGCTCGTAGGCGGGTGGCAGCAGGCAGCCACAGGCAGGGCTTACACAGCCATTCAGGTGTGCCCTTCAGTTCTGGGGCCAGGACTGCAGGCAAAAGGGAATAAACCGGACTTGGGAGCAGAGGGGTGTTGGGGACTGCATGTCAAGGACAGAACAGTAGAGGGGCTTTATCTTCTAGAACAACGGTTCTCAACCTGTGAGTTGAGACCCCTTTGGAGATCAAATGACCCTTTCACAAGGGTCACCTAAGACCATCAGAAAACAAATATTTCAGATCCTCTATCCATCTCCAGGCAGTCCGCCCACATGCAGATACGCCCACATGCAGATACGCCCACATACAAGTACCCAGCCTGAAGACTGTTACACATGCTACACCCTACTTCAAGACAAAATTTCATTTTTTTTCATTAGAAAGAAGTATTGCATAATAATGACTGTTTTTGCGATTCATCACTATGTTCAATTTGTAACAATGAAAATAGATCCTGCATATCAGATATTTACATGATGATTCATAACAGTAACAAAATGACAGTTATAAAGTAGCCACAAAAATAATGTTATGGTTGGGGGTCACCACCACATGAGGAACTGTACGAAAGGGTCTCGGCAATAGGAAGGTTGAGAACCACTGTTCTAGAAGGATCTTTGATGCTTCCTTTGGACTGAGGTAGGGAGCCTCTGGACAGAAGTGTCATGCCCCGAGGACAAGCTGTGAGCCTTGGGGACAGTTGGCGCACTAGTGGGGAGAGTCGCTGCAGTATGAGCTGGCCTTCTGGGAGACGGTCTCAGTGTTAGTTATTGGTGTTCACAGTGGAAATAACCAGAGCATTCTTGGCATTGGCTCTCGGAATACGGTCAATGTTCTTAGTATCAGCAGCAGGCTTTGCTGCGGGAGGATTAGTAAAGGGCTGATCATCATTAGTGCAGGGCTGGGGGGAAAGGAGACTGACAATGACCGAGTCTGCTTGACATTCCTTCTCATTCCTTGATCTTTTGGAGGTCGGGGGTGTGGGGGTGAGGGTGGGGGCTAGGGTGGAAATCTCACAGGCTCTCTCTTGAGAAATGTGCTCGTCAAGAACCTTCATCCCAACCCCCTATGAGTCCAGAAGCCCCCAGAACGAGTTAGGAGTAGATAAGCAATTGTGTTATGAAGCGTGCAAGACTGGCTGGCTGTCAGACCAAGAGGACAGGGTGCCCAGAACATGCTAAAATGCTCACCTGTTCTTGGCTGCAGTTCCTCATGGGGACATGGGAAGCTGGAGTCCCTGGGGCCCCCGAAGGGACACAGATTCCCTGAATGTTGTGAGGCCTGGCTTCCACAACTGGAGGCCAGAGACTCTTGTGTTCCTGAAAACTCAGGCCTCCCAATCCAAAATCCTCTCCCTTTACTCAGCTGCTTGCAGCTGGAGCCCAAAGCCACTCTCTCCCAGTGCCGAGGCTGAATCACAGCACAGTTAGGTCACGTGTGTGCAAAAATCCAAATGAAGTTGAATGGTGAGAGAGTCTGTAGGTCTGTATGAGGGGCGTATGCTGCTCCCCTCCTCCGTTGTGTGTGTGAGATTGCGTGGGGCTCTGGTTTTGCCTTCCATTAATAGGGCGCGCAATTCATTGTGCAAGTTGAGTGGTGCCAAGCCAGTGCAATTGTGTATTTGCAGCAGGTCAGGCTGCATGGCTGCAAATGGCCGGGGCTTGTCACTGCCTTTAATAGTTCCCTTCTGCACTGGATGAAGCCCTAACTGGAAGAAGCAGTTTATTTCCTCGGGTAGTTTCCCTTTGAGAAGTCTCTGAGGTTGGTGTGTGTGTGTGCAGGTTAGACTTGGAGCCAGGGAGGGGATCTGACTGTGGAAATGAGCAGCATCTGCCCTGCCTAGGGTCCCTGGCTTTAAGCCCGAGAAGCCTGCACAGACTTCAAGGGCAGGTCAGTGAGGGCTGAGGCCAGCTGTGCAGTCCCTGGAGCCCAGCACTGATGGGAAGAGTGGCCCTGTGGGAAGAGAGTGGACTCCGGCGTGAGGGCCAGCTGGATTTGAATCCTAATACCGCTTACTGGTGGCACGACCTTGGGCAAGTCAACCTCTACCCCGCTTCGTTGTCTCCATAAAATGGAGATGTGGTGGGACTTCCTTCGTGGGCATGGTAGAGAGGGTCAAGGACATAAAAGACAGAGCCAACCCCATCTAGGAAGATGGGTCTTTGTGTGTCTCAAGGGAGAGGCCCGAGTGGCAGGGTTATTTTGCTAGGGGAAACCAAGTTTCTGGACACAGGCTTCTAACCTTGGTGTGGTTCTGTAGAACTAGGGCAGCCTCGAGGAATTGCTGCTGGGGATAAGCTAACAGACAGGACCAGGGCAGAGGGGAAAAGACGTCAGCCTCCCAGCCTCCCACATGTGATTTAGAGGGCCTCTGTCCACCTACTCATTGGCTCTGCGACTACCCAGATGGGCCACATGCCATCACTTAGCATCCACAGGCATTTAGTTGTGTGTAAATAATGACAGCACCCTCTTCTTCGTCTCCCCTGGGAGCATCACTCCCTCCATCCATCAGTGTGTTTCTGCTCCCACATACAAGCTGATTATGTTTGTTTTATGGACCCATCTATAAGTTTTTACCCTGCTAATGCAAGTGTGAGTACCATCTCAAGATCTTTGGGTGCAGAGGGGATGTGGAATGCCAAGTGGTGGGAACGTGTGTGCAATTTGCTGGGCCATAGGAGCGCTTGAAGAGCTCCTCCGGTGTGAGCACGTTCCTGGGATGTGGACAGGCCGGTGAGCAGAGAGAGCTCCAAGTCAGGCCTGAAGCACCTGTGAGCTGAGGCCCAGGTGTGCCTAGAACTTTGCCCAAAGGGCCCCGTAGGCTTCACCTTGCATTTTGTTGGTAATTGGATGGGGAGGCCCGGAGCCTGTCTCCAGGGGTGACCTGGGGCCCAAGGCTAAAGACACTGAGGTGGGGGACCCCTAGCCCGCCTCAGGTTGTGTGGGAGCTCGTCACCCTTTCAAGAGGAGCCTGCTCTCCCAATCTCCAGTCTTGCACTGGTCTTCGCCCTGCCTGCCTTTCGGGATCTCTCAGTGTCTGTCTGTCTCTTATTTACTCTAGTTGAGGTATACACTGATCCTGCCCACATTAGAGGAGGTGGAGGTTTGCATCTGGTCTGGACTTTAAGAGGTATGGGGGCCAGAGGGAACATGGTGTGGGGGTCAGGGGAAATAGATGGGGGGTGGCGGTTAGAGACCATCCAGAGAGGGGGTTCCTAAGGGCCAGAGAGGCGGGAAAGGGAGGAGGCCACTCAGGCTTCAGCCACAACTAAGCAGCTGGTAGCGCCTCGGGGCCTGGATCGCTTCTGCCTTGGGTCACTGATGGGGTTTGGGGCTGAGGCCCCAGTGGCCTGACGGGTCAGACACCTTGTGGCTGGGGGGCACTTTTTCCAGCTCTTGGAAAAACAAAGAGCAGATCAGGTAGTAAAACAAAAGCAAAGGAGACCTGGAAGCACCTGACAGCCCTAATTCATCACGGCCCAAGTTTTTTCCTGTGTTCCCATTATATTTGTTTGTAAAAGTGGAAATCAATTTTGAAGGTAATTTTCTGGAAAGAATGGAAGGGAGGTGGGAGGGCCGGATAAGGCAGAGATGGTAAAAGGAAAAATTTAGGCCAGGCACAGCCCAGGGGCAGCTCTTGGCAAGGTGAAAGAAAATTGCATATTCAATCTCCATCCATGAATCTCCCTCACTGCTGCCCGCCTCCTGCTTGAAAACAATGAAGGCTTTTTCCCAACGCTGGGCAGGGCCTCGGTATCAGCCTCACTTTAACTTCAGGGTCATTAATTCCCTGATTATTGAAGGAGAAGAGAGGGTTGCAGCATCGTCAATTCCAAAGGCACCCCCCCCCCCACCTCCATGTGATCAGGCCCTGGCTGGGGCAGGGTGGGGGGCAGCGAGGTGAGGTGAGGTGCTGTTTCAGGAGAGCAAGGAGGTGGGGAGGGAAGAGATGGGGAGCCCTTTGGTCTTGGGGGGGGGGCGAAGCCAGGAGGAGGGAGACGAAGGCAGTCATTACTGCATACCTCTGTTGTGTTGTTATAGCAAATTAAAAGTAGCATGTTCCACTCCACAGCTATCTTTGGGGAGGGAGGGGCACCGAGGGAGGTGGGGGATCTTATCATTGCTTCTTCAGCAGACCAGCCGTGGTGTCACCGTGTGAGGTGACATTTGAATTTACAATTCCGCTGAGAAAAGCCATTAATTCACAAATTAACATTTCTCCCTCTCCCTCTCTCTTTAACACTCTCTCCCTCTCTCACATGGATGTGCAAGCAATTGAAAAGACAAAGGAAATAGCCTTAAGGAAAAGACTTTACTGCTAGTCTGTCTGTGCCGAGATTGCTCCCCCTGCTTCCAGATAGATAAACCAATTACCTGAGCAGCTCGGCTCCTGGCCGCCAAGATCGCCTCCTTTTGTAGGCTGCCTCGGTGGCTGGCTCACACTCCGTGTAGCTCATTAATGTAAACCAGGCATGCCCTGGTCACCGACTTCTCCTCCCCGCTCCGCTCACTGTCTGGCGGGGCATCGGGAAGATTGCTGGCCTCAGAAAAGGGGCCAAGGAGGAACCCCCGAGGAGACTAGAGGGTGCCACACCCAGGCTGCCCGGGCCTTGGGTCTTTGGGGTACAGCCACTGGTCTTGGAGGAGGCTGATTGAGGTGGGGCTTGGGTGGGGGGGTGGGTAGTCTAAGGCGGTCTGCTCCCAGGCAGGCTGGTTCTGAACAGAGTGAGGGCTGGCAGACCGGCAGAGGCCAAGGCAGGGGCCTCTGGTTCTGCTCTCTGAAGCCGTAGGGACCAGACGCTGGAGGCTGGCAGAGGCAGAGAGGAGCTGAGCCCTCCCCGCCTGGGAAGAGCTGGGAGAAGCCTTGCTGAGCGCACTCTGTTTTAGTGGGACAAGATTCAGCCTGGAGGAGCTGGAAGCAGGGGCCTGGAGAGGGCACACGGCCTTGCTGAAGCCCATGGCATTGGGTAAACAAAACCGGGTTGTGCCAACTCCTTACCGAAACACAGCACTTAGGGACCGTGCTGTCTGTTTATCACCACACACACACACACACACACACACACACACACACACACACGGCCATCCAGGTTCTCTCTTGGAAAATACCCACTTACGAGCATGCGCTGAGTGCTAAAGTGAGCTTACGTTGTACTTGGGCAGGGACTAGCAGAGCTTCTCTGGTGTTTCCTCTCTTTGAGCCCCCATCTTCACCTGCCAGGGCTCTTGAAGGTCCCTTGGTGGAGCTGGGGGTTTGTGCTCAACTAGCAACCTAGGTGGGTGGGTGGAAGCCCCCTGTAGTCCTGAGATAGAAAGGCCAGGCCGTCAGTTTCTATGCAGATCCCTGGCCACCGAGTGGTTCCGTTCGTCGCACACAGGGTCCCAGGGGCTGGTCAGGGTTCGGTGGCAATGGCTTGGGTTCTGGTTTCTCAGGCTCCTGGGGCAACCGAAAAAGACAGTCTGGCAGCCCCAGGAAGTGGAGCAGAATTTAGGTTTATAAGAAGAGGGGCTCTGGTAGCGCAGCGATTAGGCTTTCAACAGCTAATGGAAAGGTCTGCGGTTGGCACCTACCAGCTGCTTCTCAGAAGAGAGACGTGGCACCTGCTGCTGCAAAGATGGGCAGAGCTGGGAATCTGGTGGGGCCGTTCTGTTCTGTCCTGGAGGGTCATTCGGAGTCAGAATCGACTTAATGGCAATGGCCTTGTGTTGGGTTTGGGGTTCTGTGAGTTATTGTTGGGAGGACGTCCGTTCAGACACACGCTAACCCCCTAGAGCTGTCAGAGAAGTCCTGTGAAAGTTCAGAAAGCAAGTTTCCGGCAAGGGAGTCGTCTGTCTAGGTTTAGCCCGGTGGTACTCTTGGGGAAACATCGGACTGCTAACTGTCAGGTTAGCGGTTCAAACCCACCAGCCGATCCGAGAGAGAAAGAGGCGGCTAACTGCTCCCCCATAGAATGATAGCCGCGCAGACCCTACCTAGGGTAGCGATGAATCAACTCGATGGCTGTGAGTTTGATTTTTTTTGGTTTTGGTATTCAATACCTGGCTAATGTATATTCCAGCGCCCCAAAGGGGGCCTTAGATTCAAAGGGGAGACTTTTTAAGATACACACAAGTCACTTATGAATACGCATTCCCGGTTAGGATATATCTTCCTAGTAATTAGCCTGTTTAGGCCTAAGGAGCATTTATTTCTATCTTAGTGAGATCACATAGCTGAGCCAAGCTCTCTGGGTCGTGTTCTCCTCGAGCCCGTGTGACAGTGGCCGCGTCATCTATGCCAATGGAGGTGTGGGTTATGCCAGCACTCTCCCTTGGACCTGGCACACCCCTGGACTTGTGCTTTCTGTGTGTGTGTGTGTGTGTGTGTGGGGTAGCCTTGAGTGTGTGCAGCTGACACAGGGACCTAGATTTCCACATGGATCCCTGCTTGTAGCCAGAGACTGCGGCTGCCTTATCGCTCCCCCTCTTAGTCGTCTGACTAGTTCATGCCGTTGGGGAGCAAAAGTGGCATGGGCTCGTTTGGGGAACTATTCTAATTAGGTTTTAACAGCAAGAGTAGCTTCAGAGTAACAGGCCCCCAAGCAACACTGGGTCGGTGGGCCCTACCTGCCAGGAGAGGATGCACAGATACGATGGAGAAGTGACTGTGTGTCCCTCCATCACTGGAAGTCTTTCTCAGCCAAGGCCATCTGGTGCTCCCACCCTCCTCGAATACTTGTATGCAGGTGCGCACTTGTATGCATACCCACCTCTTCAGAGTCTATCTTTGAGGTACTAGTCCCTCATTTGGCACCTCCTTCATAGCTCTGTGGGTAGACTCCGCTCTGTACCCCACCCCCACCCCAACTGCAAGGACACCTAGCGAGAAATCCGCTGCCTCAGCTCTGCCCTTCTCCCCTAAGTGCAGGCTCTGGACGCAGGAGGGAGGAGCCACGCGGAGAGTGTCCCCCCAGTCTGCTGCTCTCGGCTCACCTCCCCGGGCACCCCCTCCTGCAGGCCAGCAGACAGCTGAGAAGGGCAGGCAGCTGACCTGAGGGACCCCTTGGAAAGAGGGTTTGGAGAGAATGTAGAGAAGGAAGCCCTGTGGTGCTGGGGAGCCAGAGGAACCAGCCCTGCCAGCCTCTCCCACCCTTTGCCTCCCACCCTGCCTTCCTCAGGGCTTTGGTGGCCTGGGGTCTCTTTGGGACCCTCCCAGGCTGCCCCGTGGGGGTGGAAAGGCCAGGAAGTCTTGGGGGAGGGCTGGGAGACGGATCACAAGCCTCAGAGCCGAGTGGCAGCAGAGCCCGTAATTCAAACCATCCTGACCCTTCGGTGAACCCGAACCTGCTGACCTTGACAGCACCAGACAAGGGAGGCCTCACAAAACCCAACCTGCCCACAGGCCTGCAGGCTCGCCCTCCCTTCCCAGGGCCGTGGCCCCAGCCTCCAGGTGGCTCCCCATTTGCCCGTCCCCACCAAGTGTCAGCAGCCCCTCCCTCACTGCCGACTTCAAAGCCACCTTTGTATGCATCTCCTTTGGGCAACTGGGGGTCCTTTCCAGACCTGGGGCGGAGGACCCCCAGGCTTGGCCGAGAATGCCTTTCCCTGCCTCCCTCTGCCCCAGGCTGCGCTGTTGGAAGTGCAGGCAGTAGGGGGTTGAGGGGGTGAGGGTGTGTGTGTGTGTGTGTCTGCCTGTCTGTCTGCCTCCGGTGCACCCAGGGGCAGGGATGCAATGGTGGAGACAGAGCAGAAAAGGGAGGGGAAGGGAGCAAAGCCCGAGGAAAGAGCCCCAGGAAGCTGCGTGAAAGTAAATGTAGTTTATGAAGTTGATGCTCTCCTCCCAGGGTGAGCTGGAGCTGATCCAGCAGCCTCTCAGAGCCTGCCAGACAGTTCCTGAAGCAGAAAGTGCGGGCAGCTAGCGACACACAGGGAGAATCGTGCACACACACATACACACAGACACACACACACACCACTCAGATCTTCCCAGGCTCTGGCAGGTCTCAAAGCCTGGGATTAGGGGCTGGGGGTGTGGGTGGGTGTTCAGGCAAGTTGTGTCTATAAGGTAATGCCCATCTCGCTCACCACCACCTACCCACCCACCCCCAGCCCACATACAGCCCCTCGGGCAGTGCAGCCCACTCAGATGCAGGGGCAGTGTGGGCACCTGGAGGTATGGCGTGCAGGGCTGTGGGTGGCATCCACTAGCTGGAAAGTGCTCCAGGTGAGGGGCAGCCTGGGTGGACTTGGGGGAGTGGGCCGGCGGACTAGAGAGTCAAAGGGACCAGAATGCAGCCTCCTGGGATCCCACCCGAATGTCAGCATCCATCTTTCTGCAGCGGCTCGGCCTGGACCAAGTGGGTGCCGTGCAGCTGCTGAGGCTAGGGGCTGAGGTCTCTGAGGAGAAGCGATTCGAGTCAATATCCCCCACCCCTGCAATTTTGAAGGACATACGTTTGTCGATGTTTGGGCAGAAGAGTCCATGCCAGTTGGAATATTCGCCTTTCTAGAACCTTCTTCCTGCGAAGGGTGCGCTCAGGCCAGGGTCCTTGACTTTGGAGGACAGGGGAGCGAGGAGGAGAAACAGCTGGAAAGGAGAGTGAAGGAAGGCCTTGGGTCCATGGTGCAGATGGGCCGTCATGTCTCTGGTCTGCGCCGTGGCTGGGGACAGGTGGGGGCCACGGAGAGGCCAGCGCCTCTCTCTCTCATCTCTTCATGCTCCCATTCAAGTTGTGCCTTTGCAACTTGGAGAGGGGGGGTGCCAGAGGGAGAGTCATGGGAAAGCAAAGGGTCCAGGCGAGACAAGGGTGGAAGGGGAAGTGATGGCGGGCAGCACTGCGGCTGGTGGAGAGCCCTCTGGGCCACCCGGAGGTGCTAGGCCCTGAGGGAAACAGCCACTGGCCAAGGGTGGCTTTCTCCCCTGACCCCTCCCGCTTCCCCTCCACCTCTGCATCCCTCCCGCTTCCCTCCACATCTTTATTGGTTCCGGTAATAGCGTTGATTTGCATGTCAGGCAAAGCTTCAGCAACACACACAAAAAGAAAACCCCAGCCAGCCGCTCGGTGTGGCAGTGTCAGCTCTCGCTGTTGTTCGACAGTGTAAAATTAAATTAATAAAGCCCCCAACACAGGAAAACATAACAGGAAATTAATGGCCTTTACTGTCGCTCTGATGCAGTCATTTGCAACCCTGCTTTCCGCACCAAAGACTTCATAAATGCAAGCAGTTTCTCTAAACAAGCATACTTAGGGCGGCCTGGTATGTAATTTTTCCGCCTTGCTTGTGTCCTTTGAGCTAACAAAGCCCCCTTCCCTCCTGGCTTC